>NW_010329472.1:63856-78491 GCF_000700745.2 Antrostomus carolinensis | reverse complement strand
AATGCCCTATATGAAAAGAAAGTAAAGAAGTTAGCAATATTAGCAATAATGCAGGTCAGATGTCACGATAAAAACTTTCATGTTCTTTGTAAAAACAGATATACTTCATACATACAGGAAGGCCTGGGTTTCCTGGAAAGCCTGATACTCCTGGGGGGCCCTGCAATAGACAAAAACATAAGCTGAAATGACAAACCCACAAAACAGCAACAACAAGCTGCAGTCCAAGACGCATCTCCATCTCCAGTTTCTTTTACACTTCCTTGAGAAAACAGCTCTAATCTTCAAAACTTCTCAAACATGGCACCTTAATAATTGATAAATGAAAGCAACTTTTTATATTCCTTTAACTTTTTCAGCAGCAATATGAATTTCCTCCAACAGGAACTCGGTCAGAGCCTTATGGAAAGGTAAAAAGGAATGCAGAGCTGCTGTCTTCTCGCAACCATCGTTCCCAAAATGAAATTTACTGTAGGCACCCCTCCATAGCAGAAGAGGATGTTAATGCACTGTAAAGATGCTTCTCCATCTTTCATACTCCACATCAGTGTATCATCAATTCATCCTTATTATCAAAAAACCTACCAGGCTGAGATAACTTTCTCCTTGAACAGCTTTTCAGTGTAATGAATCAGGAGTTTGTCTTGGCACATAATTTTCATCCTACCAGCTTATTTATTCATAATGTTCTTCCTAATATATGCATTATGACGCAGAAAAGATGTATGGGAATCCTGTGCTCAGACAGTATATTTGCATCTTCCAAAACTTTATAATTGCTAAAATGCAGTCTACTTGCACTGTAGCACACAAACATATTTGCAAGGAGATGCCAATTTACATTAACACTCAGGATACCCCAGGGTATCATGAACATCATGGACTGAAATAAGGATTTCTTGATCTAGCAGAATGTCCCCACTGTAATAGCTCAGAAACTGCAGTTGATTCAATAAATTCTATGTGCTGCAGCAACTGCAGGCAAATGGAAAACAAAGTTGCGACAGCATTTTGAAAATATGTGGACAAGAGGGCATGGCTGAAAATGTATGCATCATTACTGGTTAAGTTATTTGAATTCACTTTCATCAGTACATTACAAAACATGGAAGTGCTCAGAATGAGCTTTGCACCTCACAAAATCCCTGAAAGACATGGCCCTGGCTAATATAATGTGACAAAATAAGTGTTATATCAACACCACATTCAATAGAAATGACAATAGGAAGGTTATAGGCACATTCAGAGCCTCTTCTAGCAAAGTCAAAAGATCTTTCTCCCTGGCATTAATTCAGCTCTGCACCTTTTGCACATTTTTAACACTTATGCGCCCACGGGGGTGTCAGCTTCTCTGCTGAGTGCTTCAAGGAGGTTAGATGGCAAACATAAAGGAGAATTTTGCATGAGGTAAAAAAGTTGTTTCATATTCAAGCTGAAAAAAAGCTTCTTGGTATGTCAGAAAGATATCAAAGACATATTAAAAGCAGTGCTGTTGATGCAGTGGTAAGTACCAGGTGAAAATGCAAATGGACAAAGGCACTGACTGACCAGTGCAGAAATAACTTCAAAGGCAAAATCAAGAATTCTGAAATTACTGTACAGAACAAGGGGATGACATTGATTGACTCAAAGAAGAGACTAACCCCATCTTGCACTTGAAGGCAGCCATGGAGAGTTAAAGACATATAATGCCATAGACATCAGAATTGCAAAAAAGTAAGTTAGAACTCACTCTTGTTCCCTTTGTTCCTGGTAGTCCTGGTTCTCCAGTATCACCCTGCAAAGGAAAAGAGATACCTTTGTCTTTCCTAGAGATGACAATTTAGGGAAATCAGAGTGTTTTAAGTATTAAACCTTAAGTCCTACCTTAAGCCCTGGTGGCCCAGGAGGACCTTCAGGTCCTTGCATTCCAGGAAACCCAATCACACCCTGTAGTCCCGGTAAGCCTCTTTCTCCCTGTGGGAGAAGAAAACTCATTAGCAACTAAACAACTGAAGCTGCTTCTTCAAGCAACCACATATTCCCTGCTTCTGTGCTCAAGAAACCTGTTAGGTGGCAAGAAACTACATGTGACAGCAAATATCTCATGTTGGTATTTGAAAGAATGATTATTATAAACAAAGAAATATTTTTGTTTCAATAACAGGTTGATAGAGGCTGAGTGTGGCATAATAGAAAAGCACTCTTTGAATGCAAATGAAACCTTTTTTCTGTCTCCCTAGATAGCCCTGGGATCAGGAAGGCCACTTTCCCTCTAATCAGACTTACCTGCATTCCTACAGAGACACCACCATACCCTGATAGAAAAATCTAACACCCCAAACCAGCAATGAAATTCCTAAAAAACTGTTCAGTCACTACTGTATGAATGGCCAATACCAATCCTCTTTTTGTATACCATTTACAAAAGCAGATTTTGGAGACTGGTCCTGTCACTTAGTCTTGAGTTTCATGGTGGTTTAGAGCCCAAGAGCTTTGAGATGCAGGATCTTCCCAAGAAGCTGAACATACAGATTGTATGCGCCATCCTTTAGGTTCTTCTTTAATCCTGTATGGGACATCTGTATTTTCTGTGCTGTCCCTCTCCCTACAACCTCAAATGTATTTAAATCACATAAATCTAGAGGCAGAAAACCCATGCACACTCTAGATCAATATTGCAGCTATTAAACATTCACTATACGTGGACTCCCAGTGGAACCAAGAGGAACACTGTCTGAATAAAGGCTGCAAAATCTACACATAGGGGAGAGGGGAAAAGAAATTGTGCACGTCAAAGTCTGAAAACAGCAAATCAAACAAATCAAAAGCCAAACCTTCCATGTAGGAAGTAACCAGAGTTGTCCTTTCAAGTTGTGGTGTGAAACAGGGAGAAACACTTCATGTTGTCCAAAAAATGTGGGAATATTAAGGGGAAATGGCTTTAAGCTGAAAGAGGGGAGGTTTAGAATAGACATTAGGAAGAAGTTCTTCACTGTGAGGGTGGTCAGACACTGGAACAGGTGGAAGTTGTGTTAGTTTTCTAACAGTGGTTACCATATTATTATTATTATTATGATTTGGATGCCCCCTCCCTGGAAGTGTTCAAGGCCAGGCTGGATGAGGCTTTGAGCAACCTGGTCTAGTGGAAGGTGTCCCTCCTGATGGCAGGGGGGTTGGAACTAGATGGTCTTTAAGATCCCTTCCAACCCAAACCATTCTATGATTCTATGAATAAAACATTAGTAAACAATTGCAAAAAGGAAAAGGTATACAAGTTTGGACAACAGGTAAAAAACATGGCACTTGTTTCAAAAACACAGACCAATTTTCAAAGGATACCAACAAGAAAATAAAATCAACAAAGTTCAAAACACACAAAGGAAGCTATGCAAAGATGTCAGTATTCTCAGCAAAACAGTGAGAGATGAGATTGCTATTTGTATTTAACAAATTATTTAGTATTTGGATTTTACGATGGTGAACAGCAAGGAACTTTTTTCCTGTTTGCTCAAGACAATGATTCCCAGAAATATGCTGGTAACTTGCAGGGCTCAGCTGAGGACTGAGCACACAAGAGAAGAGCATCTGAGTCTTGGAGAGCTCAGTCTTCAAGTAGATGTAACAGGCATCCTGCAAAGAAAAGGTTATGATATGCAGGCAGAGGAAACTGAGTGATGACCCATGGACATGGTGCTAGCTACAGTTTTGGAAGATGAGAGGAACTGAAAGATTTGTGGAGTTACTGGGTTTATGGTGGTTTTTAGCTCCTTGGCCAGGATTTTGATAAGAAGATGAAGAGACAAGGAAGAAGAGAGGTGATTGACAGGTAAGAAGAGCAGTGTCAAGGAGGAAGGAAGGGAGAAAACTGTAAGTGATAGAAGAAGAGCATGAGACAGTGAAATCAAAATAACTTTAATCAAAAGTTATAATAAAAAATAATAATTTTAATAATAAAAATATTAAAATTTTCTGCCAGGAGGAATTTTCCTGGTGCTTCTCCTCTCCTTCCTCTCACAAAAATAAAATTTTCAGTAAAAAAGTACTTTCTGAGGCAAAAAATCAGTTTTTCCTTGAAGTGTCAAAATGGCATGATCTCCTCTATTTACTCCTCGGTATTCTTTGTCATGGTTTGAGAATAAAGTTTGATAGTAACCCAGATCTGAGGCAGCGTGTTAGACCATGAAAGACAGCAAAACAAAGCAAACAGCAGAACAGCTGAAGAAATATATTTCTAGGTCAGCTGTAAGAGGTACAAAGTCCAAGTTCGAAAGTAACTAAAATTGTTTTGAAAAATATTTTAAGGAAGAATGTGTCAGGATCCGGGCATCTGAACAAATGTTGAAGTAATTAAAAATCTGAAGGCTATCAGAAATGTTAAAGATTACTGAGGTTCTTAAACCCATACTTTGATTGGCTAATTGGCACTGCAGGAAAAAGTGTATTTCTACAATATTAGATATTGTGTCACTTCAGACCAGGATTTCACACTAAACCCTGGGCACTTGCTCTCATGACCTCCCAAGAGATGGACTAAGGAGGGAGAAGACACTCAAGTACATAGAACAGGGTTTTCCATCGATGAAGGAAAGCACAACATGTGCAAATGAGAAAAAAAACAAGGTATTTTGACACCCATGGAGAAATATGAGTCACATGTAACACGATTAATACTTTCTGCACTCAAAGAGTTCTGTCCATCTGGAGATTTCAACACACTTTGAATCACTGCACCCTGCAACACAGCATCTTTCCTCCATTCTTAAGGAAAAACAGGTTTACAGATCGGATTTTCACTTACTCAAAGGCTCCCTTAAGACTGTTCTGGCACTGTAAAAGGGCCTTAACGTGCCTGTAAATCACTCACTAAGGTAATGACCACTTCAGCTTGCCAAGAAGGTTAACTCAAGGCTTGAAATAAATAAAAACTTGGGCTTCCAAGGCAACTATAGCAAATTGTCTCAAAGCTGTCTTCAACCTCCCAGGATGCCCTGTCTGAAGGGTAAAACATAGCTGTAGGAGCAGAGCCGAGACCATAGCAAGTCACTCTGAGCTAACATATATCCAGGTTTCCCTAGAAACATTTTATTTTACTGACTTGAACTGTTAGGCCAACAAGAAAAATAACTGGATATTTGTTCAGTCAAACTACTGGATGTCCCAAGGCCTGGAGAGCGTATCTCCTGACCATGTAGAGGACTGTACCATCCCAAATACTGTGGACTCATGGTTTCTCATACTGGAATTGAGTTCATCTTTTTGCCTGTGATTTGCCAGACAGAAGTAAGGAAACATAAAGGTGACTGTATGTGTGAGAGCTGCCGGTTCCCTTTCTGCATCCAACTTGCCACCTCAGCCACTTACTCTAGCAGAGGAGCATGGACTTACACACTGCTTACACCTCTCCCTCTACTCTGCCTTCCCATCTGATTTTACTGCAAAGAAAATTTGCGGTGATTAGTCCAAAGTATTGGGTAAGTAGCCAAATTTGTGCAGTCTCAGGCTACAACATTAATGGGACCTTACTCCTCCATGCCATCCAAGGAAACTCAGAGAAGTTAGGACAACCTATTCCACCAACACCCAGTAACAGCCCTAGGCATAACTCTTGGGTTCCAGTCCCTTTCTTTAGTCCAGGTATCAGACTACCTCTTTGTTTAGCAGTCTTACCAACCTAGTGTGCCAAAACTTGTAAGGAAAGAAGCAGCGCTAATGAAAAAAGGTCTTCTTCAATACTCCTACTCCAGTTAGTACGAAGTTCCACCATGAGATACTTCTTCAGTATCAGTGAAACTACACTAAATTACAGAAAAATTCTGTCGGTCTCAAAGTATCTACACTGAACAAGAGAGTACAGAAACTCTACTATCTAGAAGCTGTCAAGTCATGTGAATGCAGAGCTCCATGTGTCCTAATATCACTGGGTAGATTAGCCCGCACTGGGGTGGCAACATTTGTACTGCTGCTTTGCTAGCCAAAGTGGCTTATTTGGAACTTCAAGCTCAAATGAAGCCATCACTTATTATGCTGTGCAGTACAATCATAAGCATGTCCTGAAGATGCATTGCAAGGAAATACTTGAGCAGCATCCCTTCCTTGCTTGCGTGCCCAGTTCCTCTCTTCACTCAGTGTTCCAGCCAAACAGCCCAACAGCTAGTGTTGGCACTGCATTTATGCTGCAACTCACTAAGCATCCACACTACATAAATTGGCAAGAACTAGATCACTGCTGCTACCCCGCTTATTTTTTGCTCAGCACTGAGATTTCTAGCTGTGATGTGTGAAGAGCATGAGACTCTGACTGGAAGGGTTCTATATTGTTCAAGTTCCAATATTCACAGCAGCAAAATCTTGGCAAGTAATATTGAAGGAGCTTCTGCTTCTTACAAGTCAATTCATGAGACAAAAATGAAAACAGATGTAACCAAGTCATCTGTACCTCTGCTGATTCAATACAAACTGTCAGAAACCACAAAGGAGAATTCATTACTCAGCTCACAAAAATGAATATTCTGCCATTCAGCTGCTGAAAATGTGGAGGTGCTATGTAAAAAACCAACAAGTGCTCAGATGCTGTTGCATTTATTTAATAAGCAAGATGTCTGTGTCAGCCCAGTTTTTGTGAAATGTATCTAAATGCCTTTGCATGAGATAGTTCAAATTAAAAGTAATTGAATGGACTTCTAAACAGAGGTGAACCTGTTAAGAGCACTGCACGGGCTGATATTTTTTCTGGCATCTACCCTTCCAAATTAGTCATGAAATGCTGTTTGACACATGGAACAACTGCAGATTGCTAATCAAGGGAGTCACATGAAATAAGTTGTTTCAGAAGATTCAGCTGTAATAAATTAAGTGCTGAGGGGGAAGAAATAATCACCACCCCATTATAAACTATTTCCCCTATTATTTTGTCTAGGGACTGCCAGACTGGGAGATTTTAGACTTGAGAGACTGGTAATATGGATATAAATCAACTGTTTCCAGAAGTGCAGACTCACGGGGTGTCTGGGCCTGTACAAATATAATGTTCTCAGGTTCTCCAGAGACTCAGGCACATGGTGAATAACAATGTGCAGATCTTCCCAAAGCCATTTGAAATATGCTTTGTTTGCCTCTGCCACTGATCGCCCTGAAGCTGAGACAGCAAGACAGACACATGCCTGCCCTTCAGCCAAAAAGGCACAGAACTGTCTTAGGTAGAGATACCAAAAGGCAGCTGAGCTGATCCACCCATCAAAGGTGGCTCTTCTCCTCCTCCTCCAGCCTCAGTAAGCCGAGGAGCTCATCGGGTGGCCAGGCGGCTGCCAAAACTGATGCGAGGACATAGCAATGCAGGATGCAGGTGGAAAGGCAGCGAGAGCAGCTTCTCACACCAGCACAGTGGGGTTTGCTGGAGTTCATCCACCAGAGCTCCTCAGCTGTGCTTTTGCTGCAAGAAGAACTGAGCTGGGACCCAACAAATGCTTGACCTTGCCGGAGAAGCCACCTTCAGACCAGCATTGCTGCTGACTCCAACAGCGTTATAAGTTTAGACCTTCCCTCTTACAAACACACATGCTCACCTCTTCCCAAAAGCTAACGTTCATTGAACTGAAACACCACCAAGGGTGCGTGTGGCAAAGAAATACAACTGCTTCAAAATGAAAATTGAGGATGCAGTTTCCAAAGAGAGAAACAGAGCCTGATAATTCAGTAATTTTTTTTATATTTTCTTTTATCCTCAGTCTGATTTTAGAAACAGTCTCAAACATTGTTTTTGAATGAGATTAGTTTGAAGCCTAGGTGCAACTGTTAACGAGAAAACCCATTATCAAAAACATTAATCACACCTTGATGCTCCAGTGTGACCTTGTAAAATCTACGGCAACGCATAACAGCCTTGCCATGCCCTAGATGGTTCCTACCCAGACTATCCCAAGGCGCATGCGAGGTAAATGCAGGCTCTGTATTTGTTCCTTCAGCTGATATAACTGTGAGCACTCACGTGAACTGGCTTCAAGGTGTTAGACAAGTAATTATGCTGCACAGTGGGAAACACTATTGTGCTATCTGGGTAGCACTCTCAATTCACTCTGATTCTCTCCACACTCTTTTAAATATGTGTTACAGAATTGTAACTGGCTCAGTGTTACTTTAGTGAAGAAATAGAGGTGGGGAATATTCGTTTTTATTAAAAGAGTATTTTTAACCACCAGAGGGAGCACCGGCCCTGAATATCTTTCAGGATTAAACTAAACATGTAGAGTAAGTATCATCTGTTTGTCCTCAGCTGCACTTAGCATTTTCAGTATTTTACTGAAAGTGTGAAGTGGATATCAGTCAAACAGAATCATTGCTATATGCTCACAGAGCAAGCGTCCTCAAATGCACTAAGGATGCTTAACATTACAAAATTCCCACTGCACATTCTTCAGCGCTAGACCTATCTGTGCTATAGCTATACTATTCTGGAGCCACACAAGTAATGAGTAATTAATTACACAAACATAACTGAGAAGACATTAAAAGAATCTGTGTAGGAGCTCTGTAAAGATCTTGGCTCACCCAGAAGTTCTGTGGCTGAGCCCCTGACAGTATGCAGGATGGAGGAAGAGGGGGTCGGGGGAGAGGGATGGGGGAGAGTCAGCAAAATCTGGATTCTTGCACTGCCAGGAAGCATCTGAGAAAGCTCACTCATGTGGAAACATAAGTGAAGCATTTTTAGCATAACTAACAACAGGGGAAGCCACAACGGTTTTACATCACCTGCACAGCTCCACACTCAGGCTGGCTGTGGGCTGGATGAGTCCCTTGCACAATTTCAACCATTACCAGGGAGACGCTATGATCTATGCAGACACTTACGTTGACGAAGAGCTACCCCAACAGCTGCTGGGGAACAGCACTCTCTAGTCGCTCCCTCTCTGCCCCAGTGCTAGTTCTGCCATCTCCTTTTGCCTTTGCTTCCTCCCTGGTGACTTTCACCTGTGAAACTCCTTTGGTCCCACAGTTAAACCAGCTCTCAGGCTGCACTTTGAGGTGGGAACACTGAGAAGCACCCACTTACAGTGCAAAAGACAGTGCCATACAGGTTCATAGACACAGGGGCAGAAGCTGCACTCTGATCACTAAATGGTGGCATCTCACTCAGCTCTGGTTTTTCACTACCTGCAAGGATTACTCTTCCTACTCTGAAAGTATCTGTTCCTGAGCCTCATGATTTTAAAGCACTGGGGAACACGTGCAGTTTGATGCAAAATGGAACTCAAACCTCCAATAGCGAATCTACCAGTATAAACATTTAATTAGAGAGGAGAGCTGTTCAGGTTCACAGTTCAGGGACTGGGCCTGTGCCTCTGCCTCCTAAATACGAAAGAATGCTTAGACCAAAAGCATATTTCAGTGTCGCCTCATGGCCGCACAGAGCATTCCTCAGGAAGCTGCTAAGTGCTTCCCAGGAGTATAAAAATAGAAATAACAGTCTTTGATTATCCTTTTCTCTACATATCAGTCTGTATGTGCTTAGTTGGTGTGCAAGTACGTGGGTGGATATGCAGTGTGTCTGAAAATGATTTAGAGGCTGAATAAGAAGTAAAAGAAGCTTCGTGAAGTAAAATTAGCATTCAAAAGTCAGTCAGGGCTACAGACTCAGCCTCCATTTAATTAGTGTCAAGCAACTGGTTGCCTATCAGCATTGTAAAATTTCACTCAAACCAGTTATAAGCAATGTCACATCTCTAAATAACCGACCAACCCTTCTTTATGTAACTCCACTTCTTGCCCACATTGTAGCTATGCCCCACTTTCCAATCACTGTAGGGAATTTTTTCTACTGAGGTGTCCAAATTTCACTTTTTAGGACTTCTTGATCTGAGGGCTGGAGCACCTCTCCTATGAGCACAGGCTGAGAGAGTTGAGGCTGTTCAGCCTGGAGAAGAGAAGGGTCCGGGGAGATCTTACAGCAGCTTTCCAGTACCTGAAGGGGCCTACAAGAAAGCTGGGGAGGGACTTTTCATAAGGGCAGTTAATGACAAAACAAGGGGAAATGGCTTTAAGCTGAAAGAGGGTGGGTTTAGATTAGATATTAGGAAGAAGTTCTTCACTGTGAGGGTGGTCAGACACTGGAACAGGTTGCCCAAGGAAGTTGTGGATGCCCCCTCCCTGGAAGTGTTTAAGGCCAGGTTGGATGAGGCTTTGAGCAACCTGGTCTGGTGGAAGGTGTCCCTGCTGATGGCAGGAGGGGTGGAATTAAAAAACCACCACAGAGCTCACAATGTTGGAGGAAGTCACACAATCCTTTTACCAAAGGTGTGCATGGTCTATTTCCAAACATTTTTTTTTTCCTTCACATCAGACTTGGGTCAAGGAGTGTCTTCCCATCAGTTAGGAGTCACTCTGGGGAATAGAACCTCAAAGACCCAGGAGGGAAGAGGACATTTGAAGGACAAATGCATTTGCACTGTAAAAAAAAGGAAATTCTACCACCTGGAGACAGGTTGAATCAAAAGGGTGCTATATTTCCCACTCCTTCTAATCATCTGTTGAACTCATTAGGTCTGAGTAACTCTTCCTTTGTTTTATTGCACATTGTGTTAAATCACTTCCAGTGTTGAAGGTCTAAGAATATAAGGGGTAAAAATGCTCCACACCCTTCCTTCTTCATTAGTGAAAATTATTTAGCACTTGTTTGCATTTGGCATTGTTTAAAGGCTCACATTTGAAGATGAAACAGCAGTTAAAAAAAAAGGTCTTGAACTTTTCAGGTTTTTTTAATTTATTTTTGTTCAGATCCTAGACCTGGAATGAAATGTGACGTTACATGCAAGTTTTATTCTCTTGCCAAAGGTTTGTCATGGACATATTTACAGAAAATAATCTCTTCCATAAATAGTAAAAACATGGGCAGCTGGTCCTAGACAGTACAGACTGCAATAAAGTTCTCATAATGAAGTACCTCATATCTTAAAGAGTACATGACGGTACTATTCTAGACAGTGCTATTCTAGCTGCTTTTTTGGGTTCAGTTTGAAATGGCATTTCTTAATTTTTAAACATTTTGAAAGTTGCATAGAAGTAAAATATCTTTCCACAAAAGCTAGAGGAAATATTCTGGCTTCTGACTTTTTATAATGAAAATGCCACAAGGCAGATAACATTGTGCCTCACAAGTGTAAATCAGCATTTCTTCAGTTTAATCTGTCAAGTCTCTTGACTCAACCAGACACTGGAGAACAGACACTATACTATAATTCTTTTGTAGTACCTCTATGGTTGTTCAGCTTAAATCAATTACGTAAACAAGATGCAATAATCACTGTGGAGGATCTCAGCATTGTTACTTGTCAGTGAATGCCAACCAGAAGTTGGTGGTACACAGCTTAGCAGGTGTCTTTAAGGTTTTATTTTTGACAAAAAGACAAGGATATGTAAACCAGCCTGCCAGGATAGATGAAATCCGTGATGTGTGGCTGCCACCCAGAGGGGCCCCTGGGGAAGTGACACAGGCACACGGGACAGCAACCCCGGCCTCTCCTGAAAGCTGACTGTGCCCCAGAAGAGGCAAGGTGCAAAGACATTTTTGCTGTCACCGGTTTGTACTTTGCCTACATCTGGAGAGTTTCACTTTTCCAAGCACTATCCTTTTCCTTGTTTTCTGAGGTAAACAATGTCCCTCAGCTCCCATGCCTTGACATTTATAGAAATTAATTACATTTCATACCTATAATTTCCTAAAGAGATCCCTTCGGATGTGTTTTACAAGGCTGTGTGCGTCCTCGCTGGATATCGAGCCTCCATCTCCATATTCTCAGACAGAAATTAAATTTGAGTTGATGATTTGCAATCTCATCCTTAACTCTCAAATCTCGCTGAAGGTGCTGCATACAGCTGGCAGTAGCGCTGCCTGCTCTGTTCACAGCTCCACTACACAAGCTGTTGCTGTTCTTCCCTTTTTTTCACCTGAGTCCTGACTCTGGAGTCAGAGGGCACTTCAGACTGCCCCTCTGTCCTACAGTCCCTTCCTCCATTACTAGTACTTAAAAGCAGTTCAGTGTCTCTTGGTCTTTGTTTGGCAGTTGAGCAAACTGTTCTAACAAACTAAGGGTCACTAAAACCCCAAAGTCTCTAGTATTCTGCTAACTAACCATTAAGTACTTTTCTTGCATCAGTTTACAGTCAGTGAGGGTGCCGAATGAGAAAAGAGTGAGGACACTCGATTTGATGCCAGTGTCTGTGTTCACTCACTCACTCAACTCAGTATTTACTTTAACTGTGCAAGCTGATCTTTGACACAAGCCTTGGTGAGAATTATTTTTGTTGGCATTTCAAAACATTTAAAAATGTTCCAGATGAACTTCGGTGGAAGCTGTCACATGCTTTCTGTAAGAGCTACAAAATTTATGGCTAGGTTTTGCCATGCTAGTTACTCTTAAATATTCTAAGGGACAGAAACATGATTTTCCAGACAAGAGTCTAAGTTACTTTTCCCTTGACTTTACCTCAATTTTGCTTTTCTTCTGTTGTTAAAGATGATATAGGAGAAGATTTTACTTGCTACTAAAAGCTAATAATTATTTTCATCATTTAGGTTAACTTTATTTGCTATGTTGTCTATCACTGAATTTACTTATTGTTCTGTAAAACTTTCTCAGGTGTTACACTTACCTGAAAGGAAATTCAAATCATTTTTAACATCTCTTAAAAATGGTTTCTCAGCTGCTCTTACTCCTTCTGTGATATTAAGCTTCTTTCTTGGCTAAACTAAAAAGGTTCTCCAGCTGGTTAGGAACTTGCTTGCATGATAAAGTATGCCACTATCACTTCTTTAGCAGCTTACTGTTCTGTCTCCTTCCAGGCATACATGCTTACAAGTTTTGCTATTGCTTCTCCTGGAAGTGTTTTTGAGAATTTGTATTAAATTTGGCCTTTTACCCTTTCTTATTGAAATAAAACTTTAAGAAAATTCAGATCTCTCTTTCTGAAAGCCAGCATCATATGGCTGGATATTTTCAATGATTAATGTAAATTATGACCTCTCACTGAAAACATAAGTCTAAAATCTGAAATAGGAAGTAGCTAAGCAAAGATAAGCAAACAAATAACTAGCATTAGTATGAGATTAAACAAAAAAAAACCCCAAACAAACAAAAAATCAAACAAACAATAAAAAAAAAACCCAAAACAAATGCCCAGACCACTTTTTGCTTTTGGCTAGAAAGATTAGAACATTATTAGGAGATTACTGTGGTTCCCTAGTAATAATTTTATATACCCAGATTGCTTATGTGAATACTGCTCCAGAGGAAATGCAGGCAGAAACTGAGGCATCAAATATTAAATTATTGTGTAGGAACTGACATATCACAGAACCGTCAATTATAATGGCTGGCTTGGTCTGAGGTCTCCAGCAAACACAATATAAATTGAAAGGCAGATTTAAAGAAGCCTGAGGGGTAAACTACAAAATGTAACTACTGCTGGACTGCAGAACCACAGACATTTGTTGTCCCAGACTTGTAATCTATACCACAAAACCCTGTCAGCATCATATAGTATTAGTGGGCAATAAGATGAACATACAGAAAGCAGAAGCAGACGGATACAGGTGCAGAAACCAAAAAACTGCACGCCAGGACCTCAGCTTTATAATCACTATGTAGCCAGTAGATACTGGAGGTGTGATTCTCTCTGCATGGACAAAATTTTAAATATGGGAAGATTCCAAACTACACATGGGTATTGCACAGGCACTGGACGCCTCTGCTTCCCAAGCATACAGGTTTCAGAGAAGTCGAGATCTTACAGGTCTTCTATCATCTTACTTTGATCTCACATTTAGGAAACTGTACTGACTTCACTGGAGATTCACATGCTTCAGATCAAAATAAGGTCCTGTAATCCTTCAAGAAATCATAATGACTACTTTGTGAAAACCTTTAGAAGTTAGGTCTGAAAATTGAATATCAGCATACCCCATCACTTAGTATTACTGGGATATCTGCTTTGATAGCAATCTTTCCACAGACAAAAATTCATCATGTTCCAAATTCATCGACTAGTTTGTGTTAATCAAAGATACATACCATACTGAGTGCAAAAATACATCTTAATATAGAAAACGTTGCCAGTTCCATTTGGACAAATGGTTTCAATGACTGTTTTAAACTAAGAAAATCTGATGGATCTAGATGCCACTTAACAGTTTGGTCTGACAGTTGGGAAAACTGTAGAAAGCTTTGAATACTTAACATATCCCACTCAATATTATTCAAAGTCTTTTGACATCTTGTTCTTTTCAATAACAGCAGCTTTGTTTGTGTGCTCTCTTTATGAAACATAGATGTTCTTTTTCCCTGATTTGAATTAAAAGGATTATTTTTCCCTGAGTGAAGGGTATATCAACAAAAATATATTAATTACTGTCACTGCAGAAGTGACAAGAACATTGTGACAATGGCCTGATTTACAAAAATACTTATGAACCACAAGTCTTCTTGTGGAATATCAGATCTGCAGCTAAATAGTATATTTGCTTATTTTATTATTCTGGAGCCCCCATCACAAGAGAGACCTGGAGCAGCTAGAACAAGTCCAGAGGAGGGCCACCGGGATGATCCGAGGGCTGGAGCACCTCTCCTATGAGGACAGGCTGAGAGAGTTGGGGCTGTTCAGCCTG
>NW_010329472.1:58700-63654 GCF_000700745.2 Antrostomus carolinensis | reverse complement strand
GGAAGTTGTGGATGCCCCCTCCCTGGAAGTGTTTAAGGCCAGGCTGGATGAGGCTTTGAGCAACCTGGTCTAGTGCAAGGTGTCCCTGCTGATGGCAGTGGGGTTGGAACTAGATGATCTTTAAGGTCCCTTCCAACCCAAACCATTCTATGATTCTATGATTATGGTCTTCTAATTTCCCCCTTTCAGGAATGATTAGATGATTTCATATTATCTATTAGCCCTTTCCAAACTGCAAATGAAATCCTTCCTCCCACATTGCCTGTCACCCCTCTTGTCAACTTTATGGCCCTCTTTGGGGTATATTATTTAGCTGTGGTTTCCTTAGTGTCCTCAGTTCATAGTCTTCCAGCTCAGGTATGAGCAAATGCTATACTCGAGGTAAGTTCCTACAGCAGCAACACTGAGCAAAACTATGGAAGAATTTATTAAAACCAAATAGCGTCAATGAAAAGTGTAAAAAATGAACATTCTTCAAGTCTTTATGCTGCTAATATAGTTGAATATGAAAAGCACAGATCTAGTGATTACTGATTTGCTCCACTAAAGGAACTGTTTTGTTGCCCTCTGCTATATTGTAAAGGAAACTTAAAGAAAAAGAAGTAAAGAAGTACTTAATCGTGATCTTCCCACTGACTGCCAGAGCAGAGCTTCTCTCCAAGAAGGGGTTTTATATTATTTTAATTCATCAATATCAAAAATACTTTTTCTCTATCTTTTGATACCCAAAATAACAGGAAAAGCCTTGAAGGCCCTTCCAGTCTGGTAAAAACCCTAAAAAACCAAACCAACCCAACTATACAGGGACACAGTCCACCGGAACAGTCAATCCTTCATTACACAGAGAAAACAGAGAAGCAGAGTCACCTGCAGACAACAAAACCATGTGTCACTTTTAAGACTGCAGGAGTGTGCAGGAGAGAAAAGACTGGTCATTGCTCCTATTAATGGGGGATCACAGAGGTGTCCCAGTGACTGTTCACCTAAGCCAGTAACCTAGCTTCCAGACTCAAAATAGTTCAAGCAAAGCCGGTTTGTGTACTTCTGTCAAACCACACAGGGACTACGCACCCATCAAGGGAATCGGAGGAGTAATTTTTATGTAGGTATAATAATACGGATACAGTCTCAGAATTAGGCAAACAAAAATATGTCAATATAAAATGATTTGCTCAAGTTTCCTCACATCTCAAACCAAAAAAAGGTCAAAACCAGCAGTTATATAAAAGATAATTCTATTCTTATTTTCTATTTTCTTTCAGAATATCCTAGCAGAGATTTTTTTTTAAAGTGAAATACTTCATGTGGAATGACAAAATTACATTTGATATTCTCGTAACTTCAATTTGCAATGGGTAATGCTGAGACAGGGGAGTCATCGTAAGATATTTATAGTAAAGAATGAGGGTCTATACTTCAATGCATTCTAACTGATAAGTGTTAGAAGATTAATCATTCTGTATTAGTTACAGCAAAATTCCAGTGTTGCCTCCATTTATACAAGTTTCTGATATGGAGTAAAATGAATGCAAATGGTCATGAATGAGAGAATGAACATTCTTGGAAAAAGTCAGTGCATGGAGAATTTTACTCAGCTCTATACAGTCTTTGTTCTAAATGGTAATTAAATGCTTTTTCTACACACATTAATGGCCAGCACTTCTGATCTCCACAGCTGCTTGAAATCATTCTCAAAATCTAGGTAGGCATAAAAAAAGAAAACATAGCTTCTGTCCGCTTCAGAGTAACCTAATAAAATGTAGGCAAGCATTCAAAACTCTAATCAGTTTAAACAGTTCTCACACTTTAGCGAGGTTAGAAAGAACAGTCAGTTATTATGCAGAAAACCAAATAAAAAGTGTAAGAGGAAACAAATGAAGATGTTTCAGGCTGATCTAACTAATGGAAAACAGTAAGATATGATTTATTATTTTAGCAATATTATGTTTTTCTAAAATTTCTGCACCTTTTGTTCAGCAAATATGTGCTACTTGACATTATATAGCTTAAAATAACAGCCTGATGTTCAGTGCAATACTAAAGGCTTTATAGGATAAGAGACATCTGTTGCAATTACACTCACTTTCTGAAATTTTCTGAAAGGGATGAAAATCCTTAGACTTTGTCAATTATATGCCCTTGACAAAGTATGAGTCATCTTAAAGGAGTTTGGCATAGAGATGCAATTTTCATGGAAACAGTCTGATGACAGAACATATTGAATGTATTCTAAATATGGCCATCCAAGTGGTCATATTGATTAAAAGACTATCAAGTGAGAGAGAAGAATATGGCAATGTAATTTACTCTTCCATGTCTGAAATGTAAACGACTGTCGGGCAATATTTCCTGGGCATTTCACAGCTTTTATGTCAAATACTATTTTCAGCACTTCTTTTGGCGAGATCATTAATATGATTATTTGGCCAAATGTATTTTAATTAAACCCCACCCCCAAATTGTAGAGTCTGGAACTTCTTCCCACACTATGGTAGGAAAAATATCTCCAGATGTTAATAATTAAGGCATTAAAGGGCAAACCCAGCACCCACTTCCGCAGCTCCTGAAGCTCCCACGGCAGTAAACTGGTGTGGTTATGTTGCTGAATAGCGTGGGTGGATTGGAAAAGGCCCTTCAGCATTTGTGCACTTCTGTACAACATGGAAGCCAGGATCAAAAGGGTTTCCACTGTAAGCAACATGTTGGCTGTGAATGGCGCAGGGCAGGATGGATATGTACTTCCCACGCAAGTGGCTATGTGAGAAGTGGAGAGCAGATGTTCTGTAACATGGTCTCCTGGGGTGCCACAAGAGCTGGGCATGGCGGCCCTCCTCTGGCCTGGATCTTGGCTAAGATCAGTCTTTCTCATCAGTCCTTCTCTGATTAAGTAACATGCACGTAGATCTCTGAGGTAACAGGTACCACTATTGATGTGTACATTAACAGCAACCAGGTTTAGCAGAGATGTTTCAAATCCAAGTAAGTTGGATGGAAAGACTATTTCTAGAAATATTACAGAGGCAATCAGCAAGGATACTTTGCTCACTTTTCCTCATCAACGTCTGTCTTCAGGCCTGGGACCGGGCAGCAGGCTGTCCTTATTCTAGACATGCATTAAATGTAAAGAATCAGGACAAAAACCTGCACTAGGCTGAAACAAGGGCAGGGGGAAGATGTTTTTAAAGAAAACTCAGTTTTCTATTCAAAATCCTAAGTACACACTTGAAAGCCTCAGAGCGTTAACATAATGAGCAAGCATTGGTATATACTGATCTGAATCAAGTTACTTTAAATGCATTCCAAAATAACTTCAAATGCCTTTCTTGAATATTGTTTTCTAGGTATAACTATGCATTCATCTGTCTCTAATGTCAATACTTACATTTCCTATACCGTCTAAATGTATGTAAATATTTCACTACACACATGTTAAAAGTCAGAGAAGTTTGTGATGGAACCCATTAGGAAGAGCACGGAGTACACTGACTTGCTGGACAAGTCTGCATGAGGTTTGGAATTTTTTACTTCTGTTGCTATGGACTGGTATTTTTCTCTCTTCTACATTTTTAAATAAGGAACATTAATTTGAGGTACTTTTGGCTTTTAGCATATCAAAGAAGCATCTATTTCTTTCAAAGAGAATTTTTTAAGACTCTGGATTACGCAAATGAAAAATGCCAGCAAGATCTTTAGCAAAGAGAGTCAGGATTGCAGCTGGAAATAAATGAAGTGTAAGGATTAATACAACCTTTTATTTCCCCAAACTATCATTTTTTGGGGGTTATCTAGTTACAGGATGCTGGCATAATCTATGAACTGAAAACTAATGGCTTTCAACAAGAGAGTTATAAGCTCTCTCATTCTACAATAATTCATTTGTACTTGTTACTGAAAAGTAAGTTCAAGATATCAAGGAATAAATTCAGAGTTCCAAACCGTTCCCAAATCTTTGCTTTCTTTTTTAATACGTAGCTGACTTTTATTAAACAGATACTAATGAGTCATTAAAAAAGGAGATTCTATCTAAAAGGTGTTTTGAACGTTAATACTTTTAATCTGTCTCACAAATTAATCTACATTCTGTTACAAAGAAAATGATCTTTGCTTGGGTCTCCAATTAAGTCATTTACATTCCTTGTTCTGGAAAACACCAAAGAAAAGACACAATCAAACATTCTTAAAACCCCCATCTGAAAACGTGTAGCTATTGCATGTGAGACAATGTAAAACACCAGCTGTATATTTATTTTAAAAAACCAAAACAGACCTCTCAAAATAAAAAACAAACAAAACCCCCACCTCTTCTAAGCATTCCTTTGGATGACCTACACAACTTACCTCTAGAAATGTTCCCACTGCAATCACAGGATGATAAAAACCTTTGGTTTACAGTCGTTTATAATGGTAGATATACATGTGCAAGCACAACAGAACACATTGTAGATTGAAATCTCTACAGCAAAATTGGAAGAGATAAGGAGAGTGATTGAATGTCTACAGTATTTACAAAAGCAGGTAATTTACAGAGGGAATTCACGGAATGCTTAAGTACGCTATCTTTTTTCTTCACTGTTACTGCTTTAAAAGAAGCCTTTAAAGTGCCTTTTCTGTTTCATACACAGAAAGTTTGGATAGCTGAATGGAAATATTAAAACTCATTCATTTGCAAGGTTTTGTCAAAGAGTTTTAAATATTTTTTTTCTCTTGACCTGCAACACTTTTCTGTATTTAAATTGATTATTAACCTCCTTCTTCCTATTGCAGGTCATTGCCTCCCAGGGCTAACTGACCCTGGTCAGGGTACGTTGCTTATGATGCATCACAGCCTTCCTGGAAAGCAATCTGCGCAGCATGCTGAGGGGAGCATTTCTGAACTGAACTGCTTGCATCGCTTCCAGAGGTGGTCAGGATGTCAACACTGCAACTTACTGAAAAGACTGGAGGCGACGTGTAG
>NW_010329472.1:30636-58557 GCF_000700745.2 Antrostomus carolinensis | reverse complement strand
GGCTGCTTTTCCAAAATCCTGCTGAAGGGCTCGTGGCCTGGCCTTGGCAATGCCCTGTGGCAGTGCAAGCGTTCACTAAAACCAACGGCTCACCTGCCTCCCAGCAGATTATACACTATGTGGTTTAAATAAGCAAGATAATGAAGCAGACAAAGCTGACTTACTCACCTTTTGCCCTTTTACTCCACTGCAGTCACATTTTCCGCAACCGGAACAACCCTGACAACAAAAGAGAAATTGATAATTAATTGTCTGAACTGGGTGATGGGCAGAACATACTGGAATGAGCTGGGGATGTCAGCAGTACCACCCTGACTGTAAGGATGGTCAGCATGGGGAATGTTCACTTAAGCCCAACACAATACTTTGTTATCTTTATGCAGAGGTACACTTCTGGTCTCAGTCACAGCTCAATAAAAGATGCCTTTGTAAAAGAAGGAAAAAAAATGCTAAAGTTTTTAACCATATAAAACTGTTATATTACTTCTAAATCATTGTCTTTTGGGCCACCATTTAAAAAATAACTAATTTTCATAGAATACACACATACTCTGCATCTAGCAATACAAACATCTCAATTTAAAACAAGAGGACTCTCCTCTAGGGTTCTATATTCACACATTCAAAGCCCAACAGAATATTTAAAACAAAATCAATCCAGTCGCAGAAGCATGTCCTTAATACCAGTTTGTTAACAAATGGCTTGCATTCCGCATAAATGCTTAATCTGTCTAAATATGTGCCATTGCTTTGAGGAGAAAGGGATGGTGAAACTGCAGTTCATGATTTATCTTCTACACTCAAGGAGAAAAACACCAGACCTGTACAATACGTTTTTTGTTTCTTTTCTGAGCAGAGAAAATGTTGTCTACATCCTTTGGGTATTTACCATGAGATCCTTAAATATTGATTTATTAGATTTTTTTATCAGTAATCAGTATCCTTCAGATAGGAAGAGAGCAGTTTTTAAAGGAATTTAAACATGGTATAATTACCACAGGTTTGAAACTATATCAAGGAGTACATCTGGACATTATCAAGTCAAGTCAAACCACAACCCCTCAGAGAGCAAACTGCTTCTAATGTTAAATATTAGATATGGAGGCAATTGTTAATGTTTACTGGCCAGGCAATGTCTAGCTCCAGGGTTCTGGTCCTGGTTCTTACACCTACCACATTTCAAGTGATCATCTCTCATTCTTGCCCTCTATAATGCCTAACTGTAATTGTCTTTATGATGGGAAACCTTCTACTCAGTAAAAGCAAATTCATTGCAGCAGGCAAATGCATAGAATATATGTGTAAAAACGTAATCAGTCTGAATTATTCTCCAGAAGATGCTACAGAGATCCTTGTTTGCTGAAAGACTTTCCTTAGCACAGCATCACCTCACAGGGTTTCCACATGAGGTAAAGTCAAAATATAGCCAACTTGTTCCTCCAGAAAATGACAGTACTTCAGCATAGATTTTGACAGACTCCCAAGCCTATCTGAATTCTGTGAGGTGAAATTCTGGAGGGCAGGTGGATAGGAGGATTTGAAAGAGGGGTGTTTTCATCTCAGGAGGGAAGGAAGGTGCACTGCACAGCTGGCCTTGCTAGTGCCAACAGCTTATCTCTTCACATGAAATACTCCTAAGTGCCACTTCCCTCAGAAGTGAGGGAGGGAAGACCTTGATTTAGGTGTTTGAGGAAGTGAGCTTAATATGAATAAATGCTACTAAAAGCTTTCATGCCCTTGTTCACATAAGCCATAAAATGGAGACTTGAGAGATTTGGGGATTGCTTTGTTTGGATCAAGTCAACAGAAACCAAAAGATTGGGATTTCTACAACATAATCATAAAGAGCCATTCACTGTTTTGCAAAACATGAAAGGTGATAACATATGACAAAAGTCAAATTAACTGATGCACATGTAAAAGCTTATGGTTGCTTTGTGTTACCAAATTATTTCTGTGCACTCGAGTGCATCTGGTTTACTCCTCACTTTTCCTCCTCATAGTCAAGAAGCAACCAGCGAGTAACTCAGCAGTCTGTCACTTTTACCATTGTGATGCCCCTCAGAAAAAAAAAAAAAAATAGGAGGAAAACAAGAAAACATTTGTACCATTGAATATTCCACCAACACGCGGGAGATCCTTCAACAGCCCTGTTAATCTGTTATCAGGAAGCAGCCAGGGACAGCACCTCTCTAGAGGCAGATCTCGGCACACACACTGATAGCTTGTCCCTCCACACCTGCGGGCTCTATGAGGACATCAGTACTTCTGGGAAGTAAAAGCAACTGTATCTAATCCATTCTAAATTTGGAAAATCTCCAGCAAGACCAATAAACATCACCACTCCATAAAGTTAAATAATATAGTACCGTTTTTACTTGGTAAATACATTCTTTTAAAGCAAAGCATCAAAGAGAAATTAGGGTTTAATACCAAAAATGAAATTATTAAAGGCTGTCCGATAAAACTGAAATACAGCTCCTGAAGTATTTGTTGCTTTTGTTGAGACCTTGTTTTTTATATGTAGATCTACTGAATTTGTTGTTTGAAGTCAAACTTTCTCCATATCCACACAAAGCAAAAATATTCCCATTTTTTCTCTTACATTATTACAGCATTTTCCCACGCTATATTATAAATGCACAGAAAAACGAAAATTCACATGTATTAGAATGAGTATTAATCCTATGCTGCAGAAAGAGAAATAGATGGGAAAACGATGCCAACACGTGCTACACCACCAACTCAGTACGGACCAGGGGATAAAAGTGCCACCCACCGAATAACCAGCGTTGCTCCTTGCAGTACATAGTTGTGCCTGGAAAAACATTGGGCCTCCCATTTAAAGAAGTGACCCAGTGTGACCTCTGCTAGTTTTTCAGACCTGATGAGATCACAGCTGGAGGACGCATGCTTGCAGTTCATGCTTCCTCCTTCAGCATCGTGTAGAATGTTATCAGTTTTATCAACACATCCCTTAAATTCAGAAGATGTCTGTTTTAATCACATCTGGGAATGTAATTAAAATACGTCATCGAATCATTATAAACATCTGTTTTCAAGTTAATCCTGCATATTTCCTTCAGTCTGTTTTTAAACATGCACCATTTTAGAAAAAAAGTATGTTGTTATTTATTTTTCAGCTGGGATTTGTTCTTAAATTTAGCATGGTCAGAAGAATGGACTTGTGCTTTTGGGTCTCTTTGTGCTCCCCAAAATGATGCCATTACATTAGTTTTTTTCCTGTTTCTTAAGCCTCAGATTTGAATAACCAAAGGCGAGGAAGGTAAGAAGGTACTGAGCATCAGGGAGCACAGCTACATAGTGTTGTAGCCTGCTGTGCCAGAACAGGCCACCTGCCCTACAAAACTCTGTATTTATTTTACAGTAGCATTGCCTTCTACTGTCACTGGCTGTAACTTTTGCAGGTGGATGGAAGGTTGGCCAACAATGACAGCCACCACTGGACAGCATTATCCTCAGCTACTAAAATGCATTTTTGAATCTGAGGGATGTGATAACATTCTGCATATACTAGGAGGATGTATGAGCTTTTTCCTCCTGTTCCTCTGAGAAGATGGGAGGGAAAGACTGGAAAAAGTTTATGGTCAAAGGTCAATTTAAGGAGGTCAAAAGGGCATTTAAGTAATGAGATACTGGGAGAGAGGAAGATGGTTACAGCAGGTCCAGGAATCAGGGTCTGGGTTCACCTAACCCAGTTTAGGTACAAATGTCTCTATTATTCAGTCGAGTCTCCCTTTATTCAATAGCGCATCTCATCTATTTTGGACGTTTGCTTTCAATGGAGATGAAGCACACCTTGGAGGACTAAGCAGTAGAGACTGAAATGGGCAGAAAGGAGTATGGGCTATGTATGAGAACAAGGGGGGAAAAGGAGAGAGAAGTGGATATGGAGGATCAAACAGAGGGCTAGAATTTACAGACAGAATGGGACAGACAATAACAATAGCTCTTAATTCCTCAAATATAATTAGAAATTTAGTTGAGTATCTTTTGAACTGTGGACAAGGAGACCTGCATTTCTGGTACTCATTTAGGAATGACTTAAGAACTTTACACAATCAAGTCCTAAGTGGGAAACTTCACCCTGAAGGAATAATCATCACAAGGTAAGTGAGCTGAAACTATGCAATTATTGCTTATTTCTAAACTTTTATGATTTTAAATCAGTCTCATGATATGAAGAATCCAGTTCCTGCCACACATGACTAGAGATACTGAGACAAATGGAGAGAAATAGTTCTGTCCTATCTCCCAGACCTCCTCTCTGAAACAATACCTTTCCCAGAAACTCCATGGAGCTTGGAGCAATTGCTGCTGTCCTCCAAGTGCCAAAACAGAAAAGGAATAGTGCTGAGCAGGAAGCATAATCTAAGCAGGAGGGGGATGAAAAGGCAGGCTCTTTATCCCTTGTCTAGGAACCAGTTACAAACTAATCCAAAGATTTTGGCCAGGTGCACCGTGATACCTCACCCACTTTGCACGGTAGACTTGCAGTTTCCAAATAGCCATAGCTTCCTTGCACCACAGGCCAGACTCTCATATTATATTTGAAGACATTCATTTTATCTTGCTCCTCCCACAAAGTATCAGTCAGCCCAGAAGCAGCAGCAGCTCATTTCAGCGATATAAATGGCTTCATTTTTTGACAAGCATTTCCGTTCCATTTCATTCTCCCAGACTGTCTGCAACTGATAAGCTTAGTGAATCATGCTAGCAAATCAGTGCTGAACTATAAAAAGATTACATCCCTTCAACATTGTGCATACAAACGTGCTACATGCAGACTCAGTGTTTGCCTAAAGGACAGCAATTAATTTACTATCATATTAACGTATAGTTCAAAAAAATTACTGTTAATGAATGGGCAGCCCAACCCAGACCTCTAACTTCCATGAATCACGTCCTGAGCCTTAGGAGTACTAAGCCCTGTCAGTGACAGCACTGAAAAGGCTGTTAAAAGTTCCTGCAGCAGATGGAAGAGACTCTGCTCTGCAGCGCAGCCTGTAAGACATCTGTCAGATCGTAGCTACAGACTTGCATTGCGTTTTGCCCTGTTTTTCCACGTCCAGCTACTTTCCTGGCATTTGAGGACTACTGCTTGGAACTCACACAGGAACGATGCAAACAGCCAGATGAGCAGCCTAGGAGGGAGACGACTGCCGTATTTGGACATGTACCATTTCTGGAGGCTACAGAAATCTCCAAAAAAATACAAAGGCCGAGTCAGTTCTTGGATGCTCCTCTCTCTTACAGAAGGACATTTTTCAAGACAAAACGTACTTCTCTTTCCCACAACATCAGCTCAGACTCTGCTTGCTGGGTTTCAGCTGCTGGGCTGGCTACCAGCTTAGGCTAACTGCGTAGGTATCAATCGAGTTCAAATCTTACCTTGTAAAGCACATGTGTTAGGTAGAAATATAATAAAATTCTCACTGTTTACTTAACTCTGTTCATGTTGAAAATCTTATTCCAGTGAATATAGTCACTTCTCCCACTCAAAACACAGTGTCTTTCAAATGACTGAACATCCTGTAAACAGGCAACAGGTGAGACTAGCACAGATATCAAAATCCTCTGACTATCCACAGTGTTTCTAATTCAGAGCTGAAATGCTTCAACAAGCGAACCAGTCATAATTATTTCACCTCAGGATTCATTTGTTATAAAACAATATACTCTGTTTAGATGTAACAGTTAAACTGAACATGTTTTCTGATAAAACAGTGAAGATTTCCCACTCTATGTTGCTTTAGTCCAAACCTCAGTTGGAACTGAATTCCAATACAAGTTTCAAGTTCAAAAACCAATGGCTATGCCAATGGGCTGGGGATGGCTGTTCGACAGCTTTAAGTCTGAATCTCCTCCATCCCACATGATCCACTCCTGTTACCATTATGCTAACCTAATCACAAAGGTGAAGCCACGGGAGATCTGTCCCTGCGCAGCAGATACTGCACTTCCACCTATGCACACATAGGTACAACTCACGTAGTTGACAGAAGAGCTGGATCAATAGATGGGGCGTCAGTTTCATATCCCACCAACTACAGGAATAGGGAGGTGATGCCAACTGCAGAACACTTATCTCACATTCCTCTCATATTTTCTTCTCTCTTCAGAATGTCAAAATAGCTCCCTGGCTGTATTACTATTCTTGTCTTTACCCTTTAGATGTAACTGTATTGAATGAGCTGAACTGCTCTTTCGTATATAAAACATCACTAGAGGAAATCACCTCTGTATTCCAGCTAAACACAATATTCCTCTTAACTGATTTTGCAGTCCATTAACAACTTTTTAAAAAATCACATTGCTAAAACTTCTGATTTACACTTAGTTAGAATGAAGAGGATAACAAAAAAACCCAGACTGTCCTATCAAGTTAGCAAAATTTAGTTATTTGCCTTTGTAATATTACATTTACTTTAGATTATGGAAACAGATGGTTACACTTGAACAGTATAAAATCCTCTTCTTTTTTTTTTTTCCTAAAATAAACATACCAGGATTAAAAGCTTCATTGTTTCTATATCTGACCATACTGTATTGAAACAAAAGGATTAAAATTGTGACTTGCAAGAAACAAGAACTCTCTTCTATTAAAAAAAGCCACAAATGATAGACTTACAAACTTTTAGTTCTGCTTAGACAACAGTAACAAGGTATGGATTAGTATTAACATATGCATTAGCTACAAGTACATTTTAAAACATTATTTTTGAAAGGTTAAGTCACGTATTGATATAATGGTTGACAGGAACTCTGTGGGGGAAAATTAAATTTATCCTACCTAAACTAGGGCTTTAAAACATATTTGTAAAAATGTTGGCAAAGCAAATTGATTGCTCGGCATAAGTACATCATTCTTTTAAGCCATAATTAAAAAAAAAAAAAAAAGTCAAAACCTCAAAGTCACTCTCCTTCACAACACAGCGTTGCACTAAGGGTTTGACCCAGACTTAGAGTTGTTCTACCATACATTATCTTCCGCCTAAGAGAGCCTGAGCTCACTGCTCTTAGAAGAGGAAACCTGCTGTGCTGTAGAGCACTTCAAAAGTAAGACTGACCCCCTCTCTCTTATTGAAATAATTTAATTTCACATGGCACACTGAAATCTTATTAGATCAGAGGTGGGAAACTGAGTGTCTTCATTCCTTAATGACAGCCCAAAGCACTGGAGTATAAAGGCATTTCCACTCACCCTCATCCTCCCTCCACGAGAGCTCAGTAGCTGGGAACGGAACTGCACTACCCAAGTGTGACAGCAGATCTCCCAAGCACCAGCTGGTCAACAGGTACTCATCCACAGGCTGAAGAGTGGATTCAAAGTCCCTCACTGCACTGAACATGGGCATTGTTAAAATTCAAGGAAGTAGCCATCATGAAAAAGCAACTCCTTTGTGAGTCCAGGTTTTTATTTCCTTTGCTCATGACAAATGAAGAAAAATCAGAAAAGTCAAACTGTACTATTTAAACATTCCTGAAAAACTCTCTGAAATTGTTTTCTTTTCCTTAATAATTTCAATATTCTTAATATTTTATCTTTGACTATTTTGTTCATAGAATATGGTTTAGATATTTATTTTGGCAATTCTAAACTCAAATATTCTGTCAAATCACTAATTTGCTGACAAACTCACCCATTTCTGACCAAAATGTACCAGCCTATAATTTTTAAAGGTTGTCTCTGTCTTCATTAGCATTTGAATTGGTATTTGAACTTGAACTGGAACATATTTCAAGTTGAAATTTAAACTAAAGCAACGTTGAGGGGTATATCATCACTATTCTCATCCAAAAACACAATCAGTTAAAGTGCAGTGCTTAAAAAGAAAACATAACTCCAGAACAAATAAACTACTAAGGCTAGCTGGAAGTGAATCATGGGAACGATCACTTTTTCTGACAAGTAGTATTAATTGGTAATTAGAATGGAAACCTCAGCACAAGCACTCGCACAAGTACTGCGGGAAGCACCAGAAGGCCAGCTGTGCACAGACGGGCTTTGGCGGGGCTGCCAGCTTCCCAAGGGCCAGAAAGAAAAGCACAACTTGGTGCACTGTCCCTTACCCTCGGTCACTCCTGTAACCTCTGCTGGTTACGGGAGCAGAAAGTCTGTCCCTTACAGGAGCTGATACAAAGCCATTTGTGCTGGACTGACGATTTGAACTTAAGCCCTCAAAATGGTTCAGGAAAAGGAACATCTGCCATGCCTTCCTTTTCAGGACCTAAAGCCGAGAACAGAAATTGAGCACAGTTCTCATTTCATTAGTAAACCCATCAATTTCAGATGTCTAAGGATAGAGAAATAATAGAAAAAAGGGAACATTTTATGATTTTATAATGTCAGCAAGCTCCAGTCTTTCCTCTCCCAAGTCCTTTTTCTCCCCCATAAAAAGAAAAAAAAAATGTTGGCAGCTTATCTTCATGCCTTTTTTTTTGCCTTTTTTTTTTTCCCAGCAAATCATGGGTAGACTGCAACTATGACTGTTCAGGGAATTCCCTGAACCAAGGGACAGCTTGCTAGTTTTACAGCTTTCACCTTCTAGGTCATCAGATTAAGCTCAGCTCTAGTCAGCAATCACTAGAAGTTTCTGTCATGTAGTAACTATATAAAGTCCTTAGTTGTGCCATTTCAATTTTCTGTAGATCTGGTATTCACAGAGCACAGAAGAACAGTGCTGTTCAAAATGTCCTGTAGAATACCACGTGCCTCCAGCTGCCAGGCCAGGTGGAAACAACTCTCCTGTAGGTTCCAGGTCATTATCTGCCAGGCCTATGTAAATGCTTCAAATGGTACCAAATGCCTATATTTAAGCAACAGAAATAAGCACAACCCAATAATCTTCAAAGGCTCATTAAACCTTGCATGGATATGAAGAATTAAAATTCTCATTCTCTTTAAGACCTCCTTTGGCTGTAAGTTGATGTACATGAGTAGGAGAGCAGGAAGCAGAAATAGTCCCCACTCATTTCTCTGTCAATGCAGAGCTGTTCTACTAATAACTCTTCTAGGGATAGCTTTAGACCAGATGAAAAATCTCCTGGAACAAACCTACACAGTGGAAAACCATGGTACTTCATGGTTACTAATGCGTCAGTGCATCAATTAAGTACCCCTGTTAGTCTGAGGGAAACTTTAAGCAAGTCTCAAATAGACATATAGATAATACCTGAAAGGAATAGTAAGTTACACTCTGAAATATCACTGTGTATGATGAAATTTGAACTACTTACAACAATGCAGCTCTTGTTTGATTTTAGGAAAAGTTCCATAGAATACAATATGCAAAAAATTCATTATGGCTCTCTGGACATGGGGGGCTGTTTGCAGTTTTTGGCAGTTTTTTTCTGTTTGGCTCGGAGAGAGGGTTGTTTTGTTGTTGTTGTTTTTAGTATTACCAGAATCCAACAGGATGTTCATACAAAAATTGCAGACAGACCACAGATTCTTATCAGAGATCTCCAGTGTATTTTAGCTACTCAAGGGAATATCAGTTAATTTTTAAATGCTTAATATTAATTATTTCAGAAAATATTTATTTTGTGAATTAGCATCACTTGGAAATACTTCACTAAAACAATGTTAAAAAAAAAAAAAAGAGTCACATCTTCTTGGTCAAAAGAATACCAGATTGCTGGAACTGTAATGTTTTGTTGCTGGGACCTCATTTTTGACATTCTTTTCTAAATTCCCCAGGGGTCTGTCCTGGAGGTAAGGTCATGAGAGTCCCCTGAAAGCTGTTCTGTGAACATGACTTTCCTGTTGGTGATGTGAACATAATTTTCAAAAAGCAATGCAAATCCAGGGCACTTCCAGTTAGCTCACAGGAAATATAAAGTTATTCCTGTTGTTCCATATTTGGACAAAAATTACATTTAAAGCAACTCTTTCCTCTAAGTACATTCTTTTACAGGAAGCTCTGGCAACAATCAATGTATTTGCTTACTTAGAGAAATTTTCAGAATATCACACTTCACCACTTAGCTCTGCACAGCTCAAAGCAGATAACTGGTTTGTGAATACTAACTAATGGTGTTATCATTAAAATATAAAGACTCCCATCAGCATTATCTACTAATAGGTCTATTTCCACAGACTGACAGATACTGCTTAGCCTCCAGAGAATACTGTATTTACCCACTGAATATTGGGCCAGTTGATTTTGTACCCTTTTCCTATTTAAGAACTTCACTATCAGTTATATTGTCAAAGAACTGAAAAAAAAATCCAGGTGCCAGTAGGATCCTCTGTGTTATGGTCACTGGTGTTACTTCACTGATAGCTGAGGATTAGAGCATACTCCAGACCTTTCTGACATCCAGTGACTACCACTTTCAGAAATACATTTCAAAGGGTACAACCCTTCCTAAATTTGATTATGGTAATCATTGCCAATAATCATCACCCTATTCTTCTGCTTTGTAAATGGGCTAACTAGAGCCCAGGTGATACAGGTGAGAAGCTCCCATTCCTCATCTTGCTAACTTAAAAAATCTGAGGGGAGGACAGGAAAGCCTGTTGCAGAACCACCATGGCTGTTGCAGAGCTTACCACCCACGTCATACGCAGCAAATTGCTCCTTGTTCTGCATGATGCAGATCCAAACATTCTGCCTTCTAACTTGCCTTTTTAGTGTAATTACCATTAGAAGTTATGAGGCATATAAGCCGAAGGGAAACTAAACATCAAACTTCATTCTTGTTCATGAGGCAGAGAGATTGCTGTCTGTGAAACAAATCACACGGGTTTCTTCTTGCTGCTTTCTGGGATGGATCCTCACAACCACTTCCAGCACCTGCTACAGGTACAAGACTGAATTCAGCCATGACCTGGCAACATGGAAACAGTGTCATTACAATGGTGTCCCATAACTGCTGCCTCTGCCAGTGGTGGCCAGCAATGCCAAGACGACAGGTGGCAGTCTCCTTGCCCTCTTCTCAGTAAACCCACACCTGCAGGGCTGAACTGCTTTCTTTCTAGAAATGCCTTGGAGCTTCTCCAGCCTCTGTGCCTCTGGTGTTCAGCACACATGCCCAGAATCAATCATAGAATAGTGTCCTACACATGAAAACCTTCCCCTGTGCCAGGGGAGGTTTAGGTTGGACATTAGGAAAAGGTTTTTCACCCAGAGGGTGGTGGAGCACTGGAACAGGGTCCCCAGGGAGGTAGTCATGGCATCAAGCTTGACAATATTCAAGGAGCATTTGGACAACGCCCTCAGACACATGGCCTCGGGATTGTAATATACAGGGACAGGAGTTGGACTCGATGATCTCCATGGGTCCCTTCCAATTCACAACATTCTATGATTCTATGATTTTTCACAAGCACAAGGGTACCCATAATAAGTCTGAGTATGGGTGCTCGGTGTAGTTGAAAGCCTGCCCCAAAACGGCTCCATCAGGCAGGCAAAACGCAATGCCACCAAAACTAGGCAGAGGCTGAGGGAGAGGCAGCCAGCCTGGCAGGCAGTGCAGCCCCTCGGGGCCACCCTCCCCCAACCCAGGCCAGAGGCAGAACCAGGCTGAGAGGACACTGCTATGGAGGACTCCCTCCTGCCATACACACTGGCCCTCTCTAAGCAGCTCCGGGGAAGGTGGGAAGGGGTGGCTGCTGCCACCCGAGCAAGCCCACAGCCTGGGCTCAGCCTGGCTCGCCAGCAGGAGGACAAACCACAGCGGCGCGGCCACAAGCCAAGCTCCTTCGCTGTGGGACAATTTCTCAAAAGCTGGAGAAGAAAAATCCCCCCCTTAATGGCCGTGTAACCGCCCTGCTTCCTCGCCTATGGTTTCATTTACCACGGTGGTTAGCAGGACATGAGTGCGCAGCTGCTGTCTGAGGCACCAAGCACTGTCAGCCCAGACAGAGAGGCGGTGACGACCCGTGTGCCCGGGCAGGCTGTCTCGGGAGGCCAGCTGCGGAGCCGCAGGCCCTGTCCACAATTCCCCCATCATGTGAAGCAGGTGCTGCTCCGCGCCCCACAATGGCTGCTCCCCCTCTCAGCCCCATCTCCATTGTCACAGAAGCAACAGAACGGTTGAGGTTGGAAGGGACCTCTGAAAGCCAGCTAGTCCAACCCCCCTGCTCAAGGAGAGACTCCTAATTATCGTCCTGACAAAGAGGCCACCTCTTTGCCACGCTGTCCACAGCCATCACTAATTCTTCCTTTCTGTAACCCAGTACTCGTCTGGCCCCTACAAGCCCCCATTATGCCAGGGAGTGCAGCAAAAGAGTGACTCTACAGGGCAGACACAGCCCTCCAGCACCCCAGCCCTCCTCAAGGTGTTTTTGTAGACCTGATGGCAAAGGAGATGCCTCAGGAGGGACATGCAGGAAGCCAGGGAAGCCATTTTGCAAATGTTTACAGCAAGTGAATGAGTGGTGCTTTCCCTTCCGTTAGCTGATAAACATGAAAGTCAATATAAACAAATACATTTAAAAGTAACAACTTTAAAACAACACGGAACTGGGAAGCAGAGGGCTTCTTCCTTGGCCATCCTTGCCTAGACTAAATAAACAGGCGGAATCCTCTTGGGTTGGGATGCACACCAAAGAATGTGAGAAAAGCACAAGAAGATTAACTGGGCTTCTGGGCTTAGGCCCAGAGAAGAAACCCAGGTGATGTACAATCCAGCACAGACAAAGACTCCTGTGTTTTGAACTCAAATTGCCTGAGCACGGCTTTCGTCTGGATGGGCTCTAAGCACTGCATTTTCACTCATGCAACTCCTAATTTCCCATTAACGCTCCCCTGCAGCATGATTCATCACCAGTGGAGGAGGTTGTGTGCACATCCAGGTGACACCATCACCCTGGGCTGGATCTTGCCCAGGAGACCTCTTGCCTCCATGCCACATACGCTGCATGAACAGTGTCCTTACGCTCCATCTTAGCCCTCTGCTCCCCATCACCAGTCCCTTACCCGTCAGCTCTACCTAAGTCTGATTTTGCACGATGTACAAAATGATGTAGCTTTATGTGGGTACATGGTACCTGCAGCAAGGGCTCTGCATGGGCACTGGCAGCAGTTCCTCAACACAGACAGACTGCCGCTGCAGAGTCGCTCCTGAAACTCTGGCTGTACCTGCACAGCATGAACATCCCCAACACGTAGCCCAATCTCACAAGAGGTGCAGCATCCTGGTACTAAGATTTGCCTCTACATGTCAAATGCTGCAGCTTCTGTGAGGAAAACCATAAGGGAAGTCCCCACTGACCTCCATGGCATATTGCAGGTGCATACGACTTGTCAGTAAAACCCTTCCAGGAGGACTCTGCCACGGTATTTAGAAGGCTGTCAAATTTTACTAGACTGTATGCAATTTTTATTGCATGAATTAATCAGAACTGTCTAAAACACTTTCTTGGTTAAAACAACACTCATTTAATGTGAAGTCATCTTCTAAAAGGAACCTAAACCTTTTCAAAAATTCTAACAATGAAATAATAAATGATTAATTATTAATATAAACAATTTAAAATGCCTTGTTCAGACTTCATATAACTAGATAGGAGGATAGCTCAATAATCTCCTCAATAGCACTGGGAAAAGGAGACAGGTAAAATAGTGATAGCCTCACTCTGGCCAGCAGACTCAACAAAGAGTCATAAGATTGTTAATGAGCAATTAATACATTTTAAGAACCTCATGGTATTCGAAACAGCAGTAGTAACCACAGCAGTTCAACATCCTTGTCAAACACTGGATTTAAAAAGCATGCAGCATGTTTAGTCTACTTAGCAACCAGCCAAAATATACACAAAATTTCATTTTATAAACCCACTTTTCTTCCCCACAGATCTCAAAGCTCTTCCAAACAGGTTCATCCTATGGCAATATCACAGCTACAGTAAAAAAGCTGCATTTAATTGCTCTAGTGAAAGATTTCAGACAGTTGTTGCAGACAGCCAAATCTAAAAATTGCTGCATCACAGGGCAGACATAAAATTACAAGAGTATTTCCTAAACTGAAATCTGTTTTAGGAGTATTTGCATTATAACCCCACCACAAATTTTGGGCTGGAAGTAGTACCAGAAGTTTAGCCTATGCATTTTTCTCAAATATTTTAACAAATTGCTAGTCAACAATCTACCTGGGCAACTCTCTTAAGCTCCGAATTACAACTTCAGTTCTATTAAACTAATAATCTTTCAACAAATTGTCAGTCATTTATTTGTTTGGACTCCTAAAAAGCCATAAGGGGAAGCATTGCTTTCTCTGCTCTTTCAACAGGCCAGTGAATTCTGGCTTTTGCTCCTGCCTGTCAAGGAGCCATTGACTATGAGCTGTTTTCTCTTCAGGACACATCAGTATCTTTTCTCATAAAGACTCTGCACACTCCAGAAACACTTCACTCAGTTCTAGTTACATTTCAAAGGACATTACTCCATGTTTAAAGACCCCAGATGGACATGGCCTGGCTGTTGAAGAGTCCCAACTTGCAAGACATATGCATCTTAAATCCAAAACTTACAGTTTTACAAAAGCATTCGTTCACTAAAGAAATGAAAACTCAGCTACTGCTCAGAAGCACAAAGAACAGTAACCAAAGGGCAAAAAAGCACTTTTTCTTTCCTTTGCTGTTGTAAACAAATGATCCCAAAGGCTTCTTTATTCCTCTCTGGAAGTACCAGCTAAGCAGTAATACTTGGGCTTGTCCAAGCGCTGGTGTTCTTTAAGAAAGGGTCTAGAGATCAGAAAATAAACTGAGGGAAAAAAATCCCCCAAAAAATCCCAACCCTCAAATGACCTGTAAAGTTCAGCAACCCAATAGATAATTGAGAAGCAATGCCTAAGTCACTGTTTCAGTTCACCAGTCCACTTTGCAAGAACTTTATCATGTCCCATGGCTGAGGCAGCACGTCACATCTGGAGCAAGGTGTTAGCTCTAGATCCTGCACAGGCAATGCCATAAGCAGGTAAATACCTCCCTTGGTGAGCAACAGCCTCTCTTCTTCACAAGCATACTTGGACACCCACGGTTTATGGTGGTTTATGACTCCCTTGTACCTGACTTTCAACAAAAAGAACAAAGAGGAGCTTTACCACAGCCTAGTCTACTGATTGCAGCACTCCTCTGAGAATTAGGAGCTACATAGAGGAGCACATACATTCTGCTGAGAAGTGTTATCACCGCACTGGGATGTAAAAGCTATCAATGACTCATGACTTGCAAGAACTCAGGACACTTTGTGCATTAGGCTTATGAGGATCAGACCTCTTTACGGATGTTGCTGTCTTTCTAATTCATCTGATGTGCAGCAAAATTACATGGGAAGGAAGGGGGCCTTGGGTAGAAATTAGATGGTCTAAATCTCACACTTTTTCCTATTAAATTCCACATTTGAGGTTGATACACCTCCTGTTGGATCCAATTTTTAGTTAAGAGCCCTAGGGCATAGAGGACTTCAGAGAATAGCAATGGAAATTATCGGTGTAGCTTTTATTGCTCTAAAGTCCTAGAGCCCTAATCCTCTATCTTACTCTGAAATCAATCCTTACATAAACACATCAGAATGTTCACAGAACCACAGAATCACAGGGGTTGGAAGGAACCTCTGGAGATCATCTAGTCTAACCCCCCTGCCAAAGCAGGTTCACCTAGAGCAGGTTGCACAGGATGGCTTCCAAGTGGGTTTTTAATATCTCCAAAGAAAGAGACTCCACACCTCTCTGGGCAGCCTGTTCCAGTGCTCTGGCAACCTCAAAGTAAAGCTTTTCCTCATCTTCAGATGGAACTTCCTGTATTCCAGTTTCCCCTTGTCCTGTCATTGAGCATCACTGAAAAGAGTTCATACTGGCAGAGACTATAATGTCGGCTCTTCCTATACAAATCAGCTCTTTATTCCAGAAAACATTTTCACTTGCAATTGGGTTGTGAAATTCTAGATGCATGATGCACTGCAAATAAGCATATCAAAGAGAAATTTGTCTCAAAATCAGTAACTAACAACTAACTTAGACTGATTGTCAAAAAGCTTATTTTTTTCCTCTTTCAGCTGTGGAACTCAATTTTAGTAATGTGGTGGGTCAACTGGATTGTTTTGGCATTTTTAAAACTTAGCCACATGGAAAAATCAGTACTATCCATATATACTCTAATTTACTTGTCTGGTCCAAAGGAAAAAACACAATTTTCTAAAACCCACATTTTTCAAAATTGACATTTGAAAATCCAGTTTTAATAAAAATTTAAACGTTGGAACATGACCACAGTACAGCAAAATAGCAACAGGAAACATTATTTTAGTGTGCAATATTTGCCAGACACAAAAGGAAACAAACTTGTCAGTCTTCTCTTTGTTTTATGTTTCTTTGTTGACTAGACAGGAAGCTGACAAAATTTGATTTTTTTCCTCTTGTGAAGCATACAATGTAATTTTTATTGTACCACTTCAGTTGCTGACTGCATTTGGTAAATAAAAACATACTTCAGCAACATCCAGGGAAGTGTTTAATATCTGACAGTTTACAATAATGCCATACTAATTAAGTACAAGAAGAAAAGTAAATAGCTTTCATTGCAGAAACGGAAATAACATGATTTAGAAGAGAAGCTGAAAATCCATTCTTTTCTATGGCAACTTCCTGAGTGATGGAAAAGCTATATCTGAGTAAAATTAAACATTTGCCTCACCTGCATTCCACATGTAGAGGTCAGCAGAAGTGCAAACATTGATGAACATTGAGATATAGCTGTAAATATTTTGTGAACAGTTTATTTAAAAACAGTAAGAAGCAGCCAGATAATGTTCAACTATAAGATTTCTTCCAGTTACTAATAACAAACAAACAAATAAAAATAGGCTTCAACACTCTTGCTTGCTATTTAGAATTAAAAAATCAAATACACCAGAATAAGCTCATCCATCCAGTAAAAGCTTAATACTAAACACTAAAGATCCCATTCTTTGACAAAAAAATAATCAACATTTTCTGAAATATATAAACATGGGTTATTATAGAACCCATGAGTATCAATTTCAGAGCTCTTCCAAAAGACAGCCCGTCAATAAGAAGCACCAAAAGGGCAACATGAAGGCCACAATGAAGGCTGTTCCTCCTGCCACTCACTGAAGGGCTGGTTCACAACAGGTAAACTCCAGGGAGCCCAGTCTTGGTGGGACCTGCTATAGGTTTGTCCTCTCCCTTCTGCAGCCCTAGTCCTACTCTTCTGCTGCCACTGGCACACATCAAACCCATCCTGGGATTAAACTACATGAGAACTAAATGCAGTGACTAAAAAAAGTCACCGGGGAAAAAAACCCTCAATTTTTTTAATGGCCTATTTTAGCTTATTGAACTACCTTCATGCTGGAGTCAATAAAAAAAAATGCTGCCACAGTGGAGGAGCAAGATGATGCAAGCAGGACCATGAGCTGAACTGTCTAGGAAAAGTCTGATGTGGGAGGTTTATGACTGACATAGGTTTCACAAGTACTTTAATTAGCAAAGTCACTTACTTTATCAGACACTGAGATAAACTGATGAACTGATATATTTATGAGCTACTGCATGCTGTTGTGCCAGAAAAAGATGGAGATCTCCAGAGTTTACCTTTCAAATTAAATATTACTTATCATATTCCCTTCTCCAGTAGTGTAAATTCCACTTACTAACAAAGATACTTCTATTTTTATTGGTATTAGTGAAAGAAGGTTCAAAGTATCTCTAAAGTTATGGTGGTCTAAGTTCTTTTTCAATAAATTTGATAGTTACTTTCCATTTTCTATACCTGTGTGATTCTGTTTAATAACCTCATTCCATATTGGTTTGTAAGATAGTGTACTCTTTTTTTTTTTTTTTTTTCCAGAATAGGTTGACCAACTTCATATCATCACAGATATTAGCTGAATTCACAATAGCAGTTAATTGTAATGTGACTGCAAGCTTAGTCAGCCTTCATATTTTTCAAAAACAACCATGCATCGTGGCACTACCAACATGGCTACATGTCAGAAGTTGCAAATTTCAGGGAACTCAGATGTTGAAAAGGAGCTTCCCAATGCTTTTTCCTAGAGCCTCTCCAGCCTGTGGACAACTCTGAAGGTCCTAATACCATCCAGAGTACATCTAGCCGTATGCATAGTTTGTAACTTTGCTAAAGAAATTTTAAATGTCTAATTATCCTGCATCCTTAAGTATACAACCAAGAAAATTATCCTCAGGTAATGAAAAATTACCCCAAGTCATATTAAAAAAAAAAAAGTGAAGACTCACACAGTCCCAACTGACAAGTATTTTGTTAGAATTAAAGTTGTTTGCAAACTATAAATTAGTCTAGATGTTTCAGAACATTCTGAGTAGATTCATGAATGAAAAAATGTTCAGCTTAATAATCTTGCTACCAGAAGAAATGCAAATATTGACAATTTTGAGTAACAAGTGTCCTCAAAAAAACAGGAATAAGAGTGATAAATGTAAGCAAAACCACCCAAAGTCACATCACGAGACCGCCTTTCAATGCCAGCACATCTGCAAAAGTCATATTAAAACTCAAAGTTCAGAACATGTCATTCTCATGGCAACATCCTTAACGCGCCAGATGTATTCCCAAACCGTTCCCTAGAACAGACCACGCTTCTAACCACATATCTAAATAACACTTTTTTTAACATCTCTTATTTACACTGTGTGAAAAATTACAGAAAAATAAAGTCATCAAAATCATTACATCTACTTATTAAAAGTGGCTTACTAATTTAAAGGGCAACAATGTTGCCTACACAAGCCTTAAGCTTGTGACTACTGCCTTACGGATGTGCTGCGAATATTCATGATTACCAGGGGTCCTTTCATTTTTGGCACTGTTCTTTAGATTGGAGTTATGTGTGTTTATTATCTTCTAGGATTCTTTTTTACTCAAAAAGGGTCATCCCTTTGACTGCCTCATAGATCAGAAATCTGCAAACTGAAGATCAAAAACAGGAGATAAATTTCAAAGAAACTGAAGGGTAATTATTAAAAAACATTCTTTTTAAGCCAAAATCACACTTGCTTTGGGTCCAGTTCACATTTCCTGCACAAGGATAATGGTAACTCCATTTGGATTTGCTCATGGATCATTTTTCTAGCTGGTAATATTCAGAAGTCGAAGCAAAAAAAAAAAAAAGTCAAATATTAAATAGTTCAAGCTTTTAGGGCAGATTCAGTCTGTTTGATAAAGTTACCATTAGCAAATTTTAACCAGACTTAACGTAAGCCAAAGTTTTACAAGGAAATTAGTCCCTTAATTTCACTGGTGCTTGCTTTAACGGAGATATCTATTTATATTACATTTTTACAATATTTATTGTTCCCTGTCTCTAACAGTTTATTTGATCTTCAACTAAAATAATTTGGGTTTGAAAAGTACCCTATTAAGATAAAGATAAAACGTTTCATTGAAATCTTATATAGTGCTAGAAAGAAACAGAAGTTACTTTATATAAAAGGATTGTAATAATTAAACTATGCAACTTTCACTAGTTCTCAGAGTCATCTGACTCTGGAAGAGTTCACATCCCTATTGTTACACATGAACAAAAGTGGAAGCCCATGAAACATGTGGAGCAAAAATGCTCTCACCTACAAAAAACAGCCAGGTAAGCTCAGCCTATTTCCTCATCAGTCTACATCCCAAATAACTTTTGACCAACTCTTGTCTTGGTTTCTTTCTTTGATGTGCATCCATAGTATCTGACTCCTTCCCACAATTCCTTCAAAAAAAGAGACAAAAGTGATGCCAAATAGGCCATGCGAGTCAAAAGGCCTTCAAGAAGTTCTGAACATCCATCTAGTTTTGAGCAACTAAATGAGAATATTGCTGGAGAGAGGCAACACTTAGATCATCCAAATTTAAAAAATGTAAGTAATGAGAAACATTACACCGGGAAAGAGAAGAACACCTGCAAAGCTTAGTTTAGCAACAGCATTAACATTAGTGTCAGTATTTCCTCTGTATAGGTGTTGTAATTTTCAAAATTGCAGGGCACTACACAGATCCAAACCCTTGCTGCAAATTCTTTCAGGAGTGCTGCATCCATCCTATTATCTAACAATACAATCAGAAACTCCAGAGTACCCAGGGATTTTGAAAAATCTTGTTACTCATTTAGATTTGGTTGTATGAGCATAACTTTGGGCACCCACTTGTTTAGTAAATATGATTAGATTTTGGCTAATTTTCCAAGTCAAAGAGCTTAAAGAATTGACAAGGCACTGCAGCTGGCCAAAAGACAACAAGACCACCACAAATTCTCTAACCTCAACTGTAGGATCGTGTCTTTATTGTTATTTATTCCTAATGTATATGTATTCAACATAGCAGTTTTATTTCTCATGTGAAAAATTTTACATTCTCTCTTAAGACCAACATGTTATGAAGGCATCTCATGTCTCCGTACTTGGCAGATTTTCTGAAAAGATCCAAACTATCACAACCAAAGTTAAGCATTGCTTGGGTAAAGACAATTTTAAGTGAAAAAATAAAAATAAAATAAAAAACTGGTTTTAGCTCAGAAGCAGGTCATCATAGTTGAAAAAGTCTTCTTAAAATGTCCATATATCAAGAATATGAATGCTTTTACATGACTCAAATCAAGGCCTGATGTAATAGTAACTGGTATCACTTTTTAGATCACGGAATCACCATTTCATCCCTTGGAAAAACTCTACACAAAAATAGCATCTGTGGGAAGATGGAAACATTAGGCAATTAGTACCACAGAAGATTCTGCTATACTCATTAGGGCAGTAGCCTTCTTCCTTTGGTCTTATTTTTAACATCCTTCCTTCCTTATGTGTCACCATTTTGTAAAGAAGAAAGCGTCTGAATTTTATCTTTGTAAAACCTCAAATGTATTATTTCCAGAATTTTTAAATCATTGAGGAGGAGTAATGGAACATAAAAATTATAGATACTGCAATATTTCATTCTTATAAAAAAAAAAAAAGTGTATTCCTTTAACAAAAACCAAACCACTAAAATTAAAAATGCTTTGTTTTCTCTTAACAATGGTGACCAATTTCAAATACCACATGGAAGCATTTATTCTAATGTAGAAGTCAGAAGGAACCTTGACTTAAATACTGGTTTTCCCTCCTCATAAACTCTTCTGATCTTTTCCATTTCAACTGCTACTTCTAATACGTGTACAACCTGTCCTGAAATGTCTTAAATAGTTAAATTACCAGCAAACCTCAAATAGTCTCTAACAAACAAGTGTAAAGGCACAGAAAGCCTTTGATTACTTCTGACCAGAAGACACCACTGTCAGTAAAAAGTTGACCTAAAGGTACTGCTGTCAGTGAAAAGCTCAAGGACAAACCAAACTGGTCTACAAATGGTCAAGTTGCTCTTTTCTGAAGAATTCTTAGGTTGGCTTCTTTTACATGCACACAGTGCTGGACAGGCACACACCTGGGCCAACAGACACACCGTCAGCTCACACTCTGACCCTGCTCTTGGAAATTTGTGGTGCACCTCAAATAAGCATGTCCCATGTGAGGACTTTCACACCAGAGACAAGGCCGTGGAGGCTATTTTATTTTAAAGCTTACTTGCAGAGCAACATGACAGATTTGTTACACCTCATAACAGCATGCAGTGTTAGTATTTGCCTGTTGGTCTACTTCACCACTTGACACTATTTAACTGTGTGCCACAACAAAATCTGGGCTTGGATGACCATGAAGTGCCAAAAGCTGGCCTAGCAATGCAAATGCAAGACTGGTAACCTGGATATTGCGAAGGGAATTCCTGAGCCTACTACTTCCATTGCACGACCATTCTTAAAGCAAAGTAACTTGCAGTATGGACTCTAGTGTATAAATACATCTCATAGATGTGATTTATAAGTCACTGGATTAGTTGCACAATCATAAGATTTCAGACAGCAGAGTTGCCATATCATAGATCCCAGTTTCAAAAACTGCCTTTCAAAAAAAGAAGTGGAGGAAAATCCTCGTGTGGAAACTATTCCTGAATAAAAGTTTTGCCTGTGTCTTTCAGAAAAGAAAGTAGAAATATCTGAGATGACTTACAGAAGTGACAATTACATTGACTAAAAATATGTACCATGTATGCAGCATACTTCCAGAAAGGGAATCCCTATTTCCTACAGTAGGAGCAGCTGTAGGAAAGATCCTTCCTTTCACTGCATGGATTAGGTTTTTTTTCTCCTTCCAGTAACAGGGACTTTGTTTAAATCTAGCTCTGGAACAGGCAGTATCATCTTTTGCTGTGCAAACTCATCTGAAAGAACAAACTGTGACCATGGGACCTCACTCCTAAACATGTCTAACACTGAATCTGAAATATTATGTGCAATTACTTCATCTTACCAACCTTCATTTCTCCCCAACCCAGTCAGTACTTTACTTTGTCCCTGCCTGTGATAACACTAAGTGCATTAGTGACCAGGTATGATAATCCTGACTTCTTCATATGTGGGCGACACTCAAATGGAAGCCGTAATTTTATCTGTATTGGGTGATGTGGATTGGTGCTATGCAGGGCCTTGCTGACATTAGGACTGTCCTGGTTTTTAGCTGGGACAGAGCTAGGTTTCTTTTGGTTGGAGAGTGGTGAGCAATTGCATTATCAACTATGACTCAGTTGCATATTTTATTACTATTATTATTATCACTTTAATATTAGTATTATTTTAAGATTTATTTTATTTCAATTATTAAGTTTTTCTTATCTCAACCTACGAGTCTCCTTACCCTTGCCCCCTAATTCTCTCTCTGGGGTGCATTAGAAGGGGTGTGGTTAGTAGGTCAAGAGAGGTTCTCCTCCCCCTCTACTCTGCCCTGGTGAGGCCGCATCTGGAATATTGTTTCCAGTTCTGGGCCCCACAGTTCAAGAAGGACAGGGAACTGCTGGAGAGAGTCCAGCACAGAGCCACCAAGATGATTAACGGAGTGGAATATCTCCCTTATGAGGAAAGGTGGAGGGAGCTGGGTCTCTTTAGCTTGGAGAAGAGGAGATTGAGGGGTGACCTCATTAATGTTTATAAATATATAAAGGGTGAGTCTCACGAGGATGGAGCCAGACTCTTCTCAGTGACAACCAATGATAGGACAAGGGGCAAGGGGTGCAAGCTGGAACACAGGAGGTTCCACTTAAACTTCAGAAGATACTTCTTTACAGTGAGGGTGACGGAGCCCTGGAACAGGCTGCCCAGGGAGGTTGTGGAGTCTCTTTCTCTGGAGACATTCAAAACCCGCCTGGATGCCTTCCTGTGTAACCTCATCTAGGTGTTCCTGCTCCGGCAGGGGGATTGGATTAGATGATCTTTTGAGGTCCCTTCCAATCCCTTTCAATCCCTAACATTCTGTGTCTGTGTCTGAAGACTTCTACCCTTCTGTCAGCTTAGGTTCACACCAATGAACATACGAAGCTTTAGGAATAGGGAAATGAGTTTCATGGTGAAATAGGGAGAAATTAACAATTTAGTCTTGTGTCTTTGCTCATTCTGTGCACTGTATATATATTCCATTTCATCCTCCCCAAGGCAGGCTTTTGCAGGAGCAACATTTCCAAACCACAGCACCTTCTCAGGCAAAAAATATTTTGGTCTTCAAGATCAGCCACCTTTAAAATGCACAGGGTAGTAAATAAATTTCAAATGCCTATCAAGTAGAGCAAAGGTACCCTTTGACAGCAATACAATGAGGTAAAAAAAGCAGCATACAAGTAAGTTAGAATAGGAGCTTCACACATACTTAAGGGAAGTCATATGTAGCTCTAATGAAGGATTATCAGATTCAATTTTGAATGTTATCTGTTTATTCTAAATTAATGGTGGAAGTATGTTAGCTTTGGGCATCGAGTATCTTATTTCACTTGTAGTAACTGCTAGAAGTGAATATCCCATAATAAAATGGCTATAAAAGTAAATACAGTTTACAGGCACTAGCTTAAGAATTCTTGAAAGGTACTTTCAGGATTTAGAGAAGTGATATTTACTGTATTAGAGAAGTGGATTATTACAGAAACTGATTTTTTACAAAGTCTTTACTTTTACCTAGAAAAAATATTTGAGGTGTATGTTGAACAACTGCTTTTCAGTGACTACACCGAATACTGTAATATTTGTCATCCTATTTACACTTCAAAATAGAAGTCTACTCCACTTCACTTTATTGTGTATTATAGTGTAATATTTTCACTTTCAAGCAAAACCAGCTGACTTTTCACGTACTTTCAGTTTTTAAAAATTAGTCTCTGGCAATGATTTAATCTCCCCTCCAAACTAAAAGAGATTAGATTACAATTGCAAAGCACTGAAAACAGGAAATGTTGTAAACTCTGACAGTATTAACTACGCTGGTTCAAATGACACGTGAAATTCTCTTAAACATGGTCAGTCATCAATTGTATAACATAGCTTTTTGACTCAACTTCTAGGAGAGTTGCATGAGAAACAGCTTCTTTTAATGGTGAAGTCTTCACCAGGCCATATCACAGAATCACAGAATTGCCTGGATTGGAAGAAACCTTTAAAATCATTGAGTTCAATCATTAACCTCACACTGACAAGTCCCCAACTAAATCATGTCCCTAAGCACTATTCTCTTAAATACCTCCAGGGATGGTGACTCAACAACTGCCCTGGGCAACCAGTTCCAATGCGTGATAACCCTTTCAGTGAAGAAATTCTTCCTCATATCCAATCTAAACTTCCCTTGCTGCAACTTGAGTCCATTTCCTCTTGTCCTTTTACTTGTTACTTGGTTGAACAGATGGACCCCCACGTCCCTACACCCTCCTTTCAGGTACTTGTAGAGAACAATAAGGTCTCCCCCTCAGCCTCCTTTTGTCCAGGCTAAACAACCCCAGTTTTCTCAGCTGCTCCTTGTAAGACTTGTTCTCCAGACCCTTCACCAGCTTCGTTGCCCTTCTTTGCACACACTCCAGCACCTCCATGTCCTTCTTGTAGTGAGGGGCCCAAAACTAGACACAGTACTTGATGTGTGGCCTCACCAGCGCTGAGTAGAGGGCCACAATCACTTCCCTGGTCCTGCTGGTCACACTATTGCTGATACAGGCCAGGATGCCATTGGCCCTCTTGGCCACCTGGGCACATTGCTGGCTCATGTTTAGCCTGTTGTCAATCAACACCCCCAGGTCCTTCTCTGCTGAGCAGCTCTCCAGCCACTCCTCCCCAAGCCTGTATCGCTCCCGGGAGTTGTTGTAGTCAAAATGCAGAACCCAGCATTTGGCCTTATTGAAACTCATGCAATTGGTCTTGGTCCATGGATCAGGTAGGGATATTTAAGATACTTCCAAAGCATGGCACACTTTTATTTCATTACTGAAGGAATTACAGTAACAAATCTAGAAATAAAATTTTAAAAGTAATTTTTCACTATACTTTCTTTGTTAATAATGCTGGAACTTCAGTTGGCAGCTGGATATTCATGCCAATGGATGTAGAAATTTGTACTTATTGTGTGGATCTTCATAATGCATACATTATATTTCAATTAATTCCCACAAAGACACAAACCAAATAAGCTCCACTATTCATTAGACAAATGGACAATCTGGCTGTATTCTCACCAATTTACTCCAATAGTACTCAGAGGACACCACTCCCCATAAAATTTCTTTTACATGGTTTACTAAGAGATAAAATATTCACAAGAAAAAAAATGGTATTCTTTAGAACAGCAGCTTCAGCAGCAGGTTTGGGATGAGCTAGTTCACCAACTGGGATGAGCTTTGCTCTCAGCCTAGCATCATGCATTCAGGCTTTAAACAGAAAATTAATTAAAAAATAAAAATTAAATTTGTTTTAAATATACATATATTGCAAGTACCAACATAATTCAATGACGTGTAAATGAGCAGGAAGGGGAAAAAAAAAGGAAAAAGACAGCCCTTTAACCATGATTAACTGGATCAGCAGATGAAAATGAAGCACCCTCCCAGGAGAATAATACATTGTGCAGCATGGCAAAGGAGATTCAGGGTAAGCAGGACAGGGGATGCGCTCGCAAGCAGCTCCAGAACCAGGCAGGACTGACAGAGAAGAGCAGCAGCAACGAAAACCCTGGGGAGGCTTTCCATATCGGGAGATGAGGAGGACAGAAATTGCACAAAATCAGAGGGAAACTGTTTTGTTTCTTTGAAAAAAGGACCAGATAAAGAGGACAGACTGGTGAGGCCACCAGGATGAGGACATTAGCTCATAGTACCTAAAGGAAGGTGAAGATGTCATCATTAGCTGTAACCCAGGGCAGATGGAGCAAGGGTGGCCTCAGCAAGGGAACCAGGAGAGCCTCCTGTTGCTGAGGCAGCAGAGGTTTGTGACCAGATATGGAGAACTGGAGAATAGGAAGGAATCTGATTCATTGGGCAAGAGTGGTGAGCAGGAGATGTCAGGAGGAAAGAAGAGCTGGGAAAAAAGAGGAGTCCGCAGATGTGCCGGAGTTGAGCAGAAAATGGAGACTAGCTCAAGACTGTGGACTAAATGGAGAGGGGATACCATAGGGAAATCTCCCTCTCCACCCCTGGCCCATCTAGACTGGGTGGACGGACACACACACAGGGCTGTCACCCAACCCTAACCCTCAGTTGATGTTTTGTTTTGCTATCCAAAGTCCTTCTCAGCTGAATTTACTTTAATGAATCAGCTTCTCAAATATCTGTAAAACGTAAGTACAGGGGGAATACAGGCTAAATTTTCATCTTTTCTTTGGCTTCTAAATAATATGGAAAACCACTAAAAAAATAAAATAATTGTTTGCGCCCCTCTGTTGAACTGTGTTTGTCTGCAGTTCAGAATGTCAAAGATTTTTTTTTTACTACATTATATAATGTGTTTTTACTATTACTATTGCACACACAAAGTCTAAGCTCTAAAAAGAAATAAGTCATCTCAAATTACAAAGACATGTCACTGTAACAATACAGTCTTCCTTTTCCCACTAGGGGAAGCATTATCTTCATAACAAATACAGTGCTTAAAAAAATGCCCTGAAATACTAAATCCACGGCTCATGCAATTTAATGTAAGCTGCAGATATGTGCAAGGTCATATGCTAAGTAAATTAAGAGAACAATATATTGGCTGTGTCTTCTTGCTTAACTGCCCCAATACGTACATTTTGTGTACAATTCAGGCAGTGCTGAGAAGCTGCGCTATGTGGGAGGGCAAGCAAGAGGGGTGAGGAAAGAGACTTTCAAGAGACGCTGGAGTTTTCTTCGACATTGACAGGCACGTTGGTAACGCACATCCCTTGTCCTGAGAAACATTAAAACTCTTCTCCACTCCTAAAGAGGTCCTCACACAGTTCAGCCACATTCACCGAAGTTTTTCAAAATTGCCTCATAACTCCCATGCGCATTCAGTCTCAAAGATGATTAAAAATTCAGTTATGGGCAATACAAAGAATCCGAGAGAATGGTAAATTTAGCTACAAAGAAAGAACAGCATCAGATGGAGGTAAGGTCTTTCTGTGAAGTGGTTTTTTTAAATTTCCTGCTTCTCTGATGAAAGAAAAACTTTGCTAATGTTTCCTCCTTAATTAAAAATCTATGAGGTTTGTGCTTTTCTTTACTGAGATTTGAAAGCAATGTAAACCCAGGGTCAGGAGGAACAGGCAGCTGGGCTGTCCATCTGGTGCACAACCCTAAAAGAAGAGCTAAAGATCCTCTAAACCTTTTGAACATTCATTTTTCACTCAGTGTGACATGCACTCAAAGAAAGCCATTTTCCCAGTATTCCCTGGATATCATTACTCCAGAACAAGGCTAAGTAAGATTAAGCAATACCAAGCAGGGTGGTCGGAAGTGACGGAAAACTGTTGCTTGATCATAAAATCACTGTGGAAATCTCACCCAGAATTGCTTATAACAATCTCCCATAGCTGCCTTCTTTAAACAAAAAAATACTTTTT
>NW_010329472.1:14035-30608 GCF_000700745.2 Antrostomus carolinensis | reverse complement strand
GAGAGGGAGCAAAGAAACATATGAATATAACATATGAATAGGTTTGATTAGTTTTCCAAGTGTTCACTGATTCACAGTGAAACTGAGTTTAATTGCCAACATTTGAGACAACTATAGGACACCATATACTGCCTAGCAGTCCTTCAGTTCCTCTGAAGAAAAAGAAGTTTCTCTGAGGGTATCTTGTAGCTCAGTGTCTACAAGAATTTCTGCTAGTGTATATTAGCAGTTAAGCACCATGTTTCCTCTTTAAGTTAAAAAAAATAGGAAATAGTATATGAAAAGAGAACCCAAGAAGTTACTAAGCCTGTTGTCTCGAGGAGGATCAACTACACCTATTGCTCATAGTGCTTGTCTGGTCTTTCTTAAAACTGAGCAATGAAATGACCAACCTGAATCCTTCCCCTAGCAATTTAATGATTTTTTTCTTACCTGCAGAACAGGTAGATTTTATTCTTACCCACTTCTCAACAACTTTTTATACAGTTCAAGACCTGTGTTTTTCTCTCTTTCCTCTTGCTTCAGAGGAGCAATGCCCACCCTTTTTCCCAGACAGGGAGGCAGACTCCTTGCTGCTGCCTCCCTCCACCATTTGACCAGACATTTGCACATGACAATTGCATCACAAAATAGATGAGACGTTAAAATCATTACTGAATTCATTGTTATTTTCTGTTTTGCCACTCACCACTTGTTACTGTGTTACACAGCCACTGAACTGATTTAAGAGGGCTGGTGCCTGCATGAGCAGCGTGGGTGTTTATTTACACGGGTGTTTCCACTTTGTTTAGTCAGACACAGATCTTTTTGGGGAACTTGAGAAAAACTAATTAGTCTGTATTAATTCCTGGTATTCCTTTCCCACCTTTTAAAGAAAAGCAAACCAAAGCAGGTATTACAGCTGTTCTGTCCAGACTCCTACCTGACATCACCTCTCAAAGGTAACTGCTAATAACTGTAAGATTGCAACAGCCTACCCATAGAAGGTGAAGCTGAGTGTCTTAGTCAATCTCAGTCACTGTTGCCACAAGGAATTGTTCTGTTCCTCACAAAAACAGTAAATCTTTTTTTCACAGGCTAGTAAGCTGAACTGACTCAGAGTAGGACAAATATTTACGGCAACAAGAGAAGTAATGACAGTGCACTGCTAGGCGTAAGAAGATTGAGTTGATCAGTTCAGATGTGACATACAACTACACCTCAGTAGTTCTTACAGGTTGGAAGTTCTGGCTTAAGTCCATGGGGCAATGCTGTAGGTCCACCAGCACTTGATGTTAGGACAGCCACCTCTCCCTGACCCCCCCTACCAGCAGCAGAAGCACAGTGGACCAGGCTGGTGAAAGTCATTTCCAAAAAATAACATAGCAAAGGACTTTTACAACATCAAAATTTTTGAGTCAAATCAACTCCCTGCCCTGCTTTATCATGTAACTCGATGAATTTCTGCGGCAGCACAAGAAGGGGCAGAGTTCAGAAGTGGGAGTAAGCTCCTGGGAGTGGGCAGAGGCAGAAGAGAGAGACTGCTTCGTCTGATGGCTCTGCAGCTTAAAAAAAAATAGACTGCAAGCACTGCCATGAGTCTGAGTCATGAGGGTCAAATGATTCTAAAATATCCATCTAATTTAAGTAGGTTCTAGCCTTCCCCTTCCCCAAGACATCTCAGATTCCTGACGACGCATGCGTTAACCACCTGAACATACCCGCCTCACTCATCATGAGGTTTCCATCTCCAGTTACTAAGGCATAACTTCTTGCCTTTGGTTTTCTCGTACTGTTTGCAAGCACATGGATTATTCTCTCTTTATTATGCCCTCTGTTCATTTTATCTCAGTCTGATCTTTCCAAGTATGTCCGTGGTACTTATTTATAATGGTTCATAGTAATTTGGTCTCACTGACGTTTTCTGTGTAACATGCTCCAACTCACTCAGTCTCTTCAGTGAAACTCTCAGTTGGTTTCCTATTATGCTTTCTGTTTTTCCCATTGCAGTTGTATAGTTTATGCTGCTTAAATGTACAACACTAATTGTTTAGCCTTGCTTCCAACAGGATCCTACCAAAGCATCCCTGAGTCTACTGAAGAGAATCTACTTCATCTTTATTCTTTCACCTATTTTCTACTTCTTCCCCTTTCAGAAATTATGAAAACTGTAATTCACAATCATGACCCATTTTCATAATCACTAAAAGTTCCTCTCAACAGATGAAAATCAGATCTGAAAGACCAATAACCCTAAAATACTTCCTAGATGTTTATTCTCTTTTAGGATTAAAGAGTTACTCTGAATTTCCCATTTTCATATTACAAATGCTATAAATTGCCATATCCTTATGTTAGGGCTCATTTGTGTAGGGTGTATATTAATAAACAGAATATTAAGTAATAAAAACAGTAAAACACGAACACAGACTAGGAAAATAAGCACTCACAAAAAACACCATTATGAAACTTCATGAAAATTGTGGCATGAATGAAAGAGCATTTTATTGTCTGTCCATTCCAATTTCTCTGCCACCCCCACAAATATCCCTGGACAGCAGACACATTATCCCTCTTATTCTAAGGACGTGCATCTAATCCATTACAAGGCATGCTTGGTTCCATGGCACAAGCTGTAGTAAGCTGTTAGGTTAGCACCAAGCCAAACATTAACTCTCAATGAAAAAGAACCCGAGATGCTGAGGGGGAAAGGGGGAGGGTGAGAAATGCTTGCTGCATTACACAGTGCATTGGGTAATAACACTACTTGAAGTATGTGAGGGAAAGAACCTGGGAGATGGACTTTGTCCTAGATGTAGCAGCACTTCAGACCCAGGTGTGGAGTTTTGATTTTTCCCTTGCTGTCTTTCATTCAGTTCAGTACAGCACCAAATGAACAGGGTGTAGCTACAGGCACCACTTGCAAGAAATGCATTATCCATATTAACCTATAATTAATAATATAAATAATGCTTTCAATTCAAAACACGGAAGCAGCCATGTTTGCTCCGCACTCAGTTTGCCAACCAAAAAAAGCCCCATTCCTTTGATGTAAGATCAGAGAACGCTGGTTAGTCAAGGAGGCTGTGTGATCTCAAAGCTTATTTAGCTCGTAAGTTCTCAGGCAGTCATCATCATTTGTTCCACAGTAAAGACCCATTTAGTGAAGAAAAAAAAAAATAGGACCCAATGGGAACTTACTTGCCTGTTTTTGGTTATTGAGAAGACTTCCATTGATATTCCTGGCTTGGTATATTTTTTCCACTGTACACAAAGATGACAAAGGTCATGCAATACAGCATTTAAAATTTCTCATAGAAAATAAATGGACCATGACTCACACGTGGGTACAGCATGTTCTTTACTTTTTCCCTAAAGTAAGAGATAGTACCAAGTTTTCGTTTGCAGTTGCACAAATGGAATATGAAAGATATATATTTCTGAACATATGTTTCTAAAATTCACAGTGGAACAATTGTGCCGAAGTCTTCAAAACTGAGCATACACAAAGCAGTCTGGAAGAACATCAGTAATCTTCAACCGTAAACATTTAGTGACGCACATCTCCAACATGTTGCAATATAGGAGATTAAGACAAAAGCCATCTTCAATTAACAGATCAATGATGGCATCCAACCATTAGTCTTCCAAGTATTAGTCACATTTGGTCAGCACAACAAGGCTGCAAATATTAGGGTCCCATACATTATGTCTTCCCTTTCCCCTTATCCTTTTGTCTAGGTAGATCTCTGATAATAGTTCACAGACTATTTTTTTAAAGCCTCTAGGAACAAAAAGTGGGGAGGAGAGGAGGGGCTGTGAGGCTTAGTCAGCACAGCAACTGATGGGGGACAGGGGAGCTGGTGAGAAGGAGGAGGAGGGCTAGCTCTCAAGTGAGAGGGTTTGGGGACAGGAAAGTTTGAGGTACATCTCTGTGCCGCAGAGATGTACAGAAAGTGTGTTTCTGGCTTCACAAAGGCAGAAAAAATAACGGAGGGGCTGAACGTGGAGCTGAAGGGCTAAAAGCAGGGTTATGGGTTATGGGACCACTATCATCACAGTCACTGCCTCCTCCCTCCTCTGTGTCCCCACTGTCACGTTCCTCTCCACTGCAGAGACAGGATCCTCTCTGAGGGAACAAGGGGACACAACAGAGGCTTTCTTCTGTTCCCTACTGTACTTTGTTGGATGCCAGGAACATGGCAGCCCTCTGAATAGAAACAGGTTTTTCCTGGGCAGACAGAGGCCCCATGCCTCCCACTTGCCTAAAGCTAAAGCAGTGTAGGGGAGGGGGAGCACAGCACCCTGCACCAAGGGCACATCCAGACTCCCAGGTGAGCTCCACCATCACAGCCTTCAACCACCTAGGCATGGCTGCTTCCTCTCTGATCTCTGTTTCAAGTATTTTATGATACAATTTTTCACATGTTAAGTTCTCTGCTGTCAAATCCATCAGCCTTAAACTTTAGAGGCAATCACGGCCCACCTGATTTTGATGCTCTTGCCTCATTGAGTATACTCAGATGCACAGAATTTCATTTATTGCACCCTATATTAAGTTCAGCAACTGATATACTAACTTACTAACTGAAGAAAAAAAAAGCAGGGCAATGAAATATCCTACATCTACAGGCTTAGGCAGCTTTCATTTGCTGAAGCAATTTTGTGCTTCATAAATCAAGTTGTATATTTAACTGGTTCAGGTTAATATGTATCAGGGAGCACAGCAGAGGCAGGGGGTGAGCGTTTTGGCCAAACTTTTAATCAACTCTTAAGCTTCAACTATTCAGTCTGCTGCCTTTCAACCCACGCCGAGGCTCTTCCTACTGTCCTCAGGCTGGCAAAAAGCTACAATATTATGAAAGAGCAGAGGCAACAAGGCAGAAATGCAAGCTCTTTTCTCTTACATCATGTGAAGTTTTGTTTAGGACAGACATGAACTAAACTGCAGATTAATTTAATAGAGCAGAACACAAGAGTGAAACGCATGATGGCTTGCATTCCATTTCTGTGCAACACAGTGCTGCCCCTATTAACTTCAAATTATCTCCTTTTATGGACTCCAAGCTTTTTGTATTTTTCACAACTGTAACTGGATGACGGGTTAAATACTCGGAAGAGCACAAGAATGTTTTTTTTCTGCAGCCAACATAGAGAGGGGAATCACTGAACTCACTGCTTCTATAGAACAGGAAACTATTTTGGGTGCATCTGATTCATGCTGCTTCCCACCATCACCCTTATGCAGCCAGGGTTTGGTCCCTCTATCTCCCCACCATAGAGGGAACACAAAGCTCTGCCAATGTTTTTGCTGCCAATTTTCCACCTGGTTATCTTAACATAGGCATACTTGGTTAAAAGTAAAGAACCTTCCTCAAATTCATATGCCCATAGTTCAAAACAGGTTGGTGAGAATTTTATTTTACAACTATACTCCCGCTTCCACTTTCCCATAAGCAAAATCAGACTGAAAATCTGCACAGAACTGTTTCCACGGCTTAAAATCAAAATACCACTGACCATGGGACAAAAACAGGCGTGTTAGTTCAAGCCCACAGGACAAACACCTCTTTCTGTGTCCTTACCAGCAAAGAGCAGAACCAGCGCTTAGTCCAACTTGCTTGGCATGAACAGCAGCCATGCTGGATGCTCTCTCCATCTATCACTTTCACTACTGAGAAGGATACTGGGAGGGGAAATGCCTCTCCCTCCCTTGTTTCTACCTTTGATAAAATCAAAGGCAGGGAGGGAGCTCAGAATCCATTCTCTTCACAACACCAGAGCCCAGCACTGGGAGCAAGCAGTATAGAAAGCTCATTAAAGCTCAAGAGTGCATCTACAAAACAAATTGTCAGAGGAAAGCCTACACAAAGGCATCTTCTTTTCTCTCCTCATCTGCTGGAGCCATCTCTTACCTACAAAAGCAACTCTGCAGGAACTATTGCAGCCTATAAGTTTTAACTTTCTCTGCAATTCTTTCAGCTAAATACAAAAAGGGGCTGAAACTGCAGAGGTGAGAAGGTTCAGGGAGACAAAGAAATCATTTGCACTTAACTCAGAGTATTCAGAACTCAGGCCCCTCAAACAGTTTTAGAAGCAGCTGCTCTTGTTCAAAAGACCTTGCTTCTGTGAAATCCCTTTCAAGGCCAAATGTCCTGTTTCTCAGTGAAATTAGGCCTGTGCAAGAGTCAGATTTTGATCTAGGATAATTTTATTTTTGATAACTTGTATATGGGATAAAACTTCCAATATGACCCTGTTACTGTCAACTACAGAGAGTAAATTAGATGTCTATTGAAGCCAGTATCTCTGCAATGCTTGGTGTACTCTCAAACAAGGGATTTAGAGAGACCAAAAAAAGAGAAAAAAAAAAGAGAATGAGCACATTTGATTAAGTGGGTAAATACCTTCAAAGGAATTAAAAATATTGAGTTCTAAAGGGTTCTACAATCCAAGATGGAAAGCTGAACAGAAGCGAGGTTTTTAGGAACATGAGCTAGAAAAATCCATACTATGCAAAGCATAGTATGAATTATAAAATCTATAAAATTTATTTTATTTATAAAATTAGATTTTATAAAATCTAAATTTGTAAAAATTTTTAACTGAGCAATGATCCACTTAAATACTGAAACTCATTGATAACTTTCCTGAAAAAGCAAATGCACTGCACTTTGGTACTGAGATGCCATATTCTGCCCTTGGGATATACTATATCCCATACTGTATCACTTGGGATTCAAGTAACAGTTTATGGGAGAGTGATTAATACTTTCTCTGTATAATATTTTTTCGTGACTTTTCCCCCAAACTATGAGGGTCCAGCAGAGTGGAGGTGATGGAAGGGAAAGGGGTCGGCAAGTTTTGTCATCCTTGTTGGCACATCGAAAACAAGTGCCTGAAAATCAAAGTTGATGTTTCAACACCACTCTGACCTACTCTGTATGTACAGTCAAGAACTGGACACAACATTTGCATTTCCCCCTCGTGGCACACAATGTCCAAGCAAAACTGAAGAGGCCCGTTTGCACCTCCAGCTCATCTGGGTACGGCCCTTCTGGGGCTGGGGCAGCTGCGCAGGGCAGGGCAGGGCAGTGCGCACAGCCATCAAGTGAAACCTCCGTCAGCCCTCAGTGGCACATCCCATTGCTGGGAAGCTGGACAAACCACCTGGCAGGAGTACACAGACTGCTCCATCTGATCAGTTCTGTACTTCAAAAAGGTTGGTTCATAGCCAGGAATTAATTTCTACAGATTACAGAGCATCACAATAAATCTCTACATCTTCTGCTTCCAGTGTATGGCACTTTCTTTTATGTTGCCTTCTCTAACATATAAAATCTATTTACAGCACATGTACTTTATTTGCACATACAGTCTGAGCTGAAAGAATTAACATGTTACAAACCACCATAGTAATAGGAGGACACAGTGTAAGATATATGTACTGCAGAAATCATAATCTAGGCATCTGTTTCCTATTATCTACAATCAAAACTGTTCTACTGTGAAAACTAGACATACCTCCTAACAAATATATGTACTGACTCATGTGGTAGGCACCCCAGACTTCAGAAGGAATAAAGCCTGACCTTTAGCACGCAATGACACGCACAGGCATCTCTATTGCTATGAAATTAAGAATGAAAATTAGAAGCAACGGAGCTAAATGCAGAGCTGATAACACAGATGTGCATTAGCAGTTAAAGTCTAAGGATGTAAACTTATTTAGGGTGAGAACAAGATTGGCATTATATTGGCATTACTTCATTTTAGTGCTGTTGCTTAATCTGTATATCTAATTCATCACATAAAGCTTTACTTTGTGCTAAATAAGAAATGCTAATACACGCCACCAGCATGCTCTGTCCATTCTACAAAAAGCGAACATCAATTTATTTCATCTAAAGGTCAGAAGTGAAATGCCTTTGGGAGATCCCATGCAACCTTAAAATAAAAGTCGCATTCCTAACTCCAGAGTATCTAGAATTCAACACAGTATCATTATTATTCCTTTGAAAATGTAAAACAATTACTCACTTATATTAAAAGCAAATCTCTTTAAAAGAAAAGGTCCTAAAAACCAGTGAAATACCAACAGTGAGAATTTTAAATCTGGCTATTCAAAAAGCACAACTTTTTTTCTTTGCAATTTTATGCATTATGGAAGCCATGACACCCATGAACATTTAAAGGATGTGATGTAATTCTAATATTTGTTCACTTTCAATTCAAAGAAAACTGTTCTTATTCAAATACCAATAGTAGCCAAAGCAGCCACCCCCACCATTCCTCAGACTTTTTAGTCATTCTTACTAAACTGTGTGTTTACACAATGAAACCTACCTGCAATTATTCATCAATATTTACTGATCGCACTTAGCAAATTCAGAACACACAACTCCAATGGAGCATGAACTTTTGGCTGTCAGGTTTCTTCTGCTTTCCTTCTTCATTTCTTAGACTTAGCACAGCCCTAAGTCCAATGTTCAAGATCTAAACTAAAGCTCACTGAAACCCTGGGGAGCTTTCTAGTCTTTATAAGCTTTGAAATTGTTGCCTGTACAAGCTATAAAACACCTGCTATAATATTACACTCAACCCTCCTCATTTTCCCCTTCTACTGTATTTCCACTCAGCCTATTAGTAGATTGAAAATTACATATTTCTTTTTGTCCTAAGGGCTATATAAAATTACATTACACTGCTTATCCAGCTTCACAGTGTCACATTACTTTATTCAGGAAAGGCATACAATGATCTTTTTGCACAACTAAGACTTTTTAAAATTAATTACCACTTTAAACAGATAATTAGAAAAATCTTACAGTATACTCTGTGTTTAATCGATCTATAATGTACACCAGCTTTACAATAAGTTTTGAGGAGCTCACAGTAGACAGCTGGGGCTATCTCCTACCAACAGTGCACAGAAGGCACCAAGTGTAAAAGGACAGGCCACATCACAACGGCAACTCTGATCTTCTGAAAGATACTCTCTAAGCAGAGACATGCTTACGAGAACTTCAAGCTTTACACACTTAATAGCAATATACAATTTTCGATTACCACAGATAATTCAAAACAGGTTGCAAAAAACTGCATCTGTCAGCTGAATTCATAGATTTTATCTTTCTCCCGCTGCTTCAACAAAGCTTTTAGCTTGTTTGAAAAGCTTCATATTCGTGAGATGGAAAGCAGGTTCATAAGGATGTTCTGCAGCATCTGACCTTTCCATTTTCTCACGGCAATTTTAAGTGTCAGATGGGACAGCAATAAACACAACACAGAACCCTGCCGAAGCAAAAACCCACTGAACAATTTCCAGGGAAAAAAGAAAGACAATTGTTCCATCAACTCTTACGTGTTTTCAGACATATGAGTTATATCTGGCAATAGTTCAACAGAAAGACAGGAACACCAAAAGAGGAGCACAGACTAAGCACTGATTTTGTAATGGGTACATCAAACAGATGCAGCAGCTTGTAAACTGGGAACTGTCTGCTCATCAGCGGTTAAAAGGAAAAATACTCAAGTACATCCAATGCTAACATCAAAACCTGTGGTTTGCTGCATACACTTTTCTTCCTTATTACAAGCAAAGCTGGTAGCCCTGGCAATATACATAAAGTCAACTGGTTTCATGTGAAAAGTGAAGGATAAGACTAAAATGATAGTCAAACACACTGGGACTGGATTATCAGGGCAAAGGAGTGAGGAGAAGAAGGAAGATAGGTAAGATAAATAGATAATGTAAAAGGAAAATAAACTATACTGTCAGGGGAGACACTGGGCTGAGAAAATGAAAATAAAAAAGCGAAGAGTGCAGTCTCTTTACTGGAGCAAAACAATAGTCTGGATGAAACATGGAAAAATGAATTTCCATTTCACCACTGCTTTCAGTAGCTATGAAGCCTTTCAGAAAGGATTTTAAATACCACACCTTCCCCCTGCCCCGAGAAAGTGAGGGCATAACCGAGAGCAGCAGAGAACTGGTACCTCTTACCACAATGTCTGTGGCAGACCTGCACTCTACAACCTTCCCTTCTTGAAAGAGTTAAATAGAAAAAAGATGACTTTTTTTTTTTTTTTTTTTTTAATTCACTTTGTTCTTTCAATTATTTTTGAAGATAGTAGATCTACAATCTTCTCCTTCCATGCCAAGGCAAGTTAGGAAATGCAAAATTAAGGTGCTCTGTGAGAGCTCCGTATGAGCCCAGAGCAGAGGGTACTTTCTTCTCAAGCAGCTCTTGCTCTCCTTGCACAGGCTGAACTCATTGAATTACTATTGCTTTGAGGCAACCCAAGCCCTCCAGGCCAGCCTGGCCTGGCCAAGCTGGCACCACTCGATCTGCCTTGCACTTCTGCTAACTAGCAAGCCACAACAAGGAACTGGTGGAAAACACATTTCGTTTCTGAAAATAGGCATGAGCTGTGAGAGAGCATGGCCATCCCCAGCCAGCGCCAGCTCCACTTAGATCCATTAAAGAGAACATGAAATCTTAGCATTAGGCTCTGCTACCACAAAGCAGGCTGCCTGGCTCATTGCTGCACGTACTAGAAGATGCACAGAGAGCTGAAGCAGACAACTGCAAAGACATTTCCTGGTTAAGGCAGCTCAGTGGTGCCCTGGTGAATGGGATCCAGTCCCTGCCTCTATCACGAAATCCCTTGAAGACACTGCACAAACAATTTCCATGCTTTTCACAGGCAGTCACTAATTATACATTCTTCATTTTCTACATGTTTGGTGTTAGATCTTTTCTCAGATCAAAGATCTTAAAGACTTGGCTTCAGCTGAAGTTACTGTGTTAAAAGCAAACTATGAAATGCTACCAAACGCTAATTAGGAGGTACTTTTGATATTACCTTCTCAACACTTCCTCTCCCAAACGGTCAGCAAATAGCTAGGAAATCTCTCTCTACACCAATGCATGCAGCATGGGCAACAAACAGGAGAAACTGGAAACCACTGTGCTGCTGGAAAGCTACAACCTGGTTGCCATTACTGAAACTTGCTGGGACGAATCCCATGACTGGAGTGTGACTATCAATGGCTACAGGCTGTTCAGAAGGGACAGGCAAGAAACAAGGGGTGGAGAGCATTGTCCTCTACATTAAGAAATGGATAGAATGTAAAGAGCTGTCTCTGAAGAATAGCCATGAGCAGGCTGAACGCTTAAAGAGAAAGAATTGGAGACCAAGGCAGTAAAGGTAACCTTGTGGCTGGTATCTACTACAGGCTGCTCAATCAAAGGGAGCCTATTGACGAAGCCTTCTTACTCCAGCTACAGGAGACATGGAGTTTACAGGCTCTTGTCCTGCTGGGGGACTTCAACCACCCCAACATCTGCTGGAAAAGTAGCACGGCAAGCTGCAGGCAATCCAGGAGACTCCTTGAGTGCATGCAGGATATCTTCTTAAGCCTGGTGATAGACAGCCCTACCAGAGGGGATGCGGTATTGGACCTGATGGTCACCAACGCAAGTGAACTGATCAGTGACATCAAGATTGCAGGCAGCCTGCGCTGCAGTGATCACTCACTAGGGAAGTTCACAGTCCTGAGGGATATGGGTCAGGCAAAGAGTAAAGTCAGCACCTGGAATTTTAGGAAAGCAAACTTCCAGCTCTTCAAGAAGTTAAGCCAATAGGACCCCCTAGGAAATTGCCCTCAGGGACAAGGGAGCAGAACAGAGCTGACATATCTTTAAGGATGCTTTCCACAGAACTCAAGAGCTCTAAAGCCCCAGGTGCAAGAAATCAGGCAAGAAAGGCAAGAGACTGGCATGGCTGAGGCGAGACCTGCTGGTCAAACTAAAGGGCAAGAAGGAAATGCATGGAAGCAGGGACACAGAAGAGTATAGGGACCCTGCCTGGTTGCGTAGGGATGGGCTCAGGAAGGCCAAGGTGCAGCTGGAGGTAGTTCCACCTTTGAACATGGCAAAGAACATAAAGAATAATAAGAAGGGCTTCTACAGGTATGTCAGCCAGAAAAGGAAGGTTAAAGAAAGCATACTCCCCCTCGTGAGTACACTGGTAACAACAGACAAGGAGAAGGCCAAGGTACTCAATGACTTTTTTGCCTCAGTCTTCTCTAGCAACCTCTCTTCCCACACCCCTTGAGGAGATGGACTGCTGGGCAGGGACTGGGAGAGCAAAATCTCCCCCACTGTAAGAGAAGATCAGGTTTGTGACCACCTGAGAAACTTGAATATATATAAGTCTATGGGACCTGACAAGATGCATCCCAGAGTCCTGAGGGAACTGGCAGTGGTTGCCAAGCCACTCTCCATGATATTTGAAAAGCCATGCAGTCAGGTTAAATCCCCAGTGACTGCAGAAAAGGAAACGCTGCCCCCATTTTTTAAAAGGGTAGAAAGGAAGACCCTGGGAACTACCAACCTGTCAGCTTCACCTCTGTGCCTGGGAAGATCACAGAACACATCATCCTAGAAGCTATGCTAAGGTACATGGAGGACAGAGAGGTGATTCAAGACAGCCAGCATGGCTTCACCAGGGGCAAGTCCTGCCTGATCAATCTAGTGGTCTTCTTCAATGGAGTGACTACATCAGTGGACAAGGGAAGAGCTATGGATGTCATCTATCTGGACTTCTGTAAGGCTCTTGACATGGCCTCCCACAATAACCTTCTCTCTAAATTGGAGAAATGTGGATTTTATATGGATTTTATTCAGCAACCTGAACTAGCTGAAGGTGTCCCTGGTCACTGCAGGGGGGTTGGACTAGATGATCTTTGAGGTCCCTTCCAATCCAAACCATTCTATGATTATATGATTCTTTAGGAAAGGTTCAAGCACCACCCTGGCTTGCACAGACAGAATGGGATGAAATAGCTGAGGGCAGCAATATACTGCCTCCTTCCATCGGTGGAGTAAGCTTCTAAAAATTAGTGTGTGCTTTTTTGAAGTATTCAGGTATTACTGTGATTAAAGCCATAGGAAGATCATAGGAAGCTAAAAGCAGTTATTCTGCTTTCAAAGTATGACTTGATTATAAGATCTTAAATAGCAAACAAGTCCAAAAAAACAAAGAGTAAGGCAAAAAACCCTACATCCTCCCTCACTCAGTGAGCACAGTCTGTTCTGTGTATTGAACGAGATGGGATCCTGTGAAATCCATCAAGCAATTAAAGGCTAGTGTGATGCAAAAGGGGCCCATATTTAGGTTGCACAGAGCTTGACTATGAAAACAAAATATCCTTTAAGCATTTTCTCTGTATGAAGATAGGTTAGCATTATGTCAGCATATGGACAGTGGTAAGAGGGAAGTGCATTTGGCTATACATCATGCAAACCCGTTTAACGGTCGCTGTGGCTCCAAATACAAACAGATGAGCAGGAGCACGGGAAGCCAGCTAATAGCTGGTCATGACCAGAAGGTCAGCCCCACTCATCCTCCACCCCTCCTCTAGGTCAGTCCAGCTCTGATGTGAAACCACACCTTGAAGCTGTGGTTAACACAGTTCCTGCCACACAGCCCAAATCCCTGCTGCTGTTAACAGCTGTGGTCTGGCCCCGCTCCCGCTCCCTCTCCTGCGCTAGCGCCGACCGTCACACAGCCAGCCCTACCAGAGCCAATGCTGGGAACCAGCCGGCATGAAACGGGCTGCAGCTTACAGCAAAACGAACGCTGACGCTGACGTACATGAGGGAAAGGAGTGGAAATGTCTCTTTTGGCAGCCCTGGAGGATGCAGCCACTTCAACATCAGCCAGTAAGTCAGTCCAGCCTGCTTTCCTATCCTGTCCAACCACATAAAATTAATCATAAAGTATTTACAAAATAGACCAAGTCTCTTGACTCCCAATATCTTGCCAGTCTGGTCAATCTATTCTCCTAATCCTACTATGACAGCTGAACAAAGGTTTGCTCAGAAGGCTGCCTTCTCTTAACTACTTTTTTAGAAAAAGCAGCAAATGTATTTCCTCACCAATCAGTTCTGCAGTACCTACTTCACTGCTACCTGCTATTATTGGGCAAGGAGCTGACGGCAGCAGGGAGCTCTCTTATTCTGAACTCAACAAAGAAAATTGTCTACAAGCAAAAAACAGTGCTTAGAAAAGTAAAATCACATCCACCCCTCACTTCATAGCCATGTTTAAATGTCAATGTTTCTTCTGAATATCTCAAACACATTGTCTTTTCAAGGGAAAAAGAGAGCAGAGCAACCTGATAGGATGCTTGCTTTGCATTTCCATCTCAGTTGCTATATTTCAGAACCTGAATATACAGAAAATTACTCTTGTAACAATGATGGAGTGATTTAGTCTGTGTGAGTATATTTAAGACAGGTAAAGTCTTTAGGGGTGAGTAGTCAAGAGAATGAAGAACAGAAGCTGTCTGCTGTACTTCCTAAAACAGATTGACATAACTTTTCTAAACAGAAAACACATAGGTGTGCCTACAGTTTTTGTGATGAGGTGCCTTTTATTCTGGAACTCTACATTTATCTCACCCATACTTCAACTGGTGGAGCGTACATCAAGTATCCCTGAAAGACAAAGTACTACAGTATACAGATATGCCTATTTTGGAAGCAGTTGTATCACTTTTCCCTACGAGGTCAGGGGTTTTGGACCAAAATAATAGCTCTACTGTTTGCTATCCAGCTGAGAACAGCCTGGATTCTCTATCTTGTCCAACTCCGTAAAATTAATCGTAAAGAATTAAATCACTCCCCCCTTACTTTGAATTAGCACTGGGGGAAAAGGAGAGCAGGTAACATACTCTCATATTATGACACTGAACTTTTAATAGTTATTTATAACAATCCGAAGCTTATCATCTATTGACAACCCTTCCTTTTATTCATTTACTTCATTTCCCCTTCTTTTACTGGAAAGGAATTTCATGTTAAAGAAATTGAAAAAAATTAAAGGTGAAAATTTCCATTTCCAAAAGAGTCTTTTAAATCACTAAAATAAACTTAAAATAGATACCTTGGCTGGTTTTTTCCTCAGACAAATTGGCAGACATCATAAGGCATGTGAGTTTCAAGCTATTCTGTCCAATTCCTTTTATTTTCTTCCTCTACACTGGAGATAAAAATTCATATCCACTACCTTTATTCGTTCAAATGATTCTGTGAACACTTGCCTTTTCTTGCAGGAGAAAAAAAAAAAAAAAAAAAAAAAAAAAAAAGGCTTTTCTGTTTTGGGGTCCTAAGCAGAAACAATTTAGAAGATATGCTTTTAAATATAGTGTAATTAAAGTTAGGAACAATTTTGTTCTTGAAGAGAGTCACAAAGAAGTAGCCAAAACAAAAGCTTCAGATGGAAATCCCCAGCTAATGTGGTGCACTATCTTGAACTCTCTGACAAAACACCCCTTGATCATCCACCTTTTTCCCATTCTGATATTTAGCCTCTTTATTTAAACTTTTTGTCTCTGTGGTTACTGTAGAAACACCTAAAAATGAGAACAGCAAGGGCCAATACAGTGAACAGCTAGACAAGCTACAGTTATACGTTAAGTGATGGGTGTGAGCTGCCAGATTTTGGGACATGTGCACTGCTTTTATTCCTGAAGCTGGTGATACCAAAAAATAAATCTTCAATCTCAATCACATGAATTTTTATTATACACTTTCAGGCTTTGTATAATCGCTATCACAGAATATCACACAACTGATTTATATCCTACTTTGAGGATCAGGAATTTTCATTATCCTTACTCCACTTCTGGGAAAGGCAGACACAGGGAAGCTAAAAATGTTGCCCAGGGCTACCAAAACAGCCTGTGGCAAAACATGGACTGGATGTCTGCTCCCATGTGTGCAGCCAGCTACGTTTGTGGGCAGCCAGCCATGTTCACCTGCAGCCAGACTGGATACTGCCTGCAACATCTCCCTCAGTCTACCAGATCAGCAACAAGCTGACCTTATCCTAGGAGAGCAACCAGATAAGCAGTTGATCAGCTTTATGGAGCTAGAGATCCATGCTGTTTGCTCAAACAGGGTATCAAAGCAGCTGGCCAGAGCTGCTCAGTGAGAAGAGTTCCTTATACACACCACATGAAAAAGAGAAAAGGGCAAGAACGGTACCAAGAAAGCTCCTCTAGGACAAGCTCCTTACAAATATGTCGGATTCATCACTTCTTCAGGCTGCAGTACCTGAACCTGTTTGCAATTCTGCTTGTAGCTGAGAGAGCGGGTGGATGTGCAATGGGAGGAAACCACTGGAAATGCAATGATCACTTGGATCCTTCAAACAAAAAATGACAGCCCTTGAGGGGTTGGTGGCACGGCAGTGTATGTCCAGAGGCAACATTAGTGATTTATTTCTGAAACAGTCTACCTTCAGACAGGACGCAATGTCCATTCCAACCAAAAAAGGGTTGTACGAAAAAGCCACAGAACAAAGCAAACCAGAAAAATAAAACCTTAGACCGCACAGTGAGAAAGTTCATAATTTAACCTGAAAAAAAGATAAAAACCCCCACACTTTATTTTTACCACAGAGTCAGAATCTAGACTACGCCAACTTTATTGGCAAGGGAAAAGAAATTAATTGGAACCTGTTATTCTTCCTTGATTATACATCTAGATTCATGGTCCTGATTTAGATGTGAGAAGTT
>NW_010329472.1:0-13988 GCF_000700745.2 Antrostomus carolinensis | reverse complement strand
GGGGGGAGGAGAAGAAGAAAAATAAAAGGCTATGACAGAATGGGGGGAAAAAAAGTATCTGCAACAGATTCTTGCTTACCAAAATGAGGTTTTATCTACATTACGCATAATACATCTCCCCATCTTAAAAGGAGTGAGCAGTGCTAGATACATTTGCATGAAATTAATTATAAAACAATTTTGAGTATTACATCTAATATTGAGGGGGTACTATTAACAGATACTTCTGTGAGTAGGCACCAATGGCATATATCTAGAACAGAGAACAAGAAATGCTGAAACAGATAAAGTGACAGTATCATTAACTTTAAAAAAAAAAAAAGAAGATTTCAGAAACAAGTATGTGCACAGGTACTTCACGCTATAATAAAAATAAAGGAGATGCTTCTGGTGAAAAAATCTTAGTCAATAAACATAATATGCCAACGTGTAAGACATGACAGTGTACTCTGCACAGCACTGAGAATAGTACAGACTGCAGTGCACAGGAATTGTGTTTGGCTGATACTGCAGGTCCGAAATGAAGTTGTTTATTCAAACTATTTATAATTCTAGAAAGAATTCTGATAAATAAATTACAGCAGTAATATTTTTATCATTACCCTAGCAATTATTTTACTGCCTATTCTGAGACAAAAATGCATAATGTACATTTCTTTTGAATTTTTCTCCAAAATCTTCCTTTCCAGTATTTCTTGATAAGGTCTGGAAAAAGAACCAAACAAACAAACAAATCACCTTTTATTCCTAAGCATTTTGGGCTGCTTCTTCCCCAAAACACATGTATTCCTGCATTTCACAGTAGTTCTAGATGCTGTGATCTGTACCAACTGTCCTTAAAAAAGAAACAATACACCAGCTGGGCACAGCCACAAAACTTTATAGGATTCAGTCAACCTCCCATTCTTATTCCTTCCCTAAAAACACCTCTGGACTAAAAGACTACCAGAAGGTCCCACCCAGTAGTCTGTCTCCTTTGCACTGTTCAGAGTTACAACAAGGAGAAAAACAGGTACCAAGAAATACATTCACAGCCTTTGAAATTAGTTTGAAGTGCTCCCTAAACAGCGGGAAATATTAAACCAAACCCTATAGAAAAAGCTGCCTTGTAGTCTACTGATAACGATTTTGGAAGATGTCTCTTTGTTAACTTCTTTATCATTTTTTAAAAATCTCTCTTTGATGACTCAGCCTAGAGCCCCAGGAGGTACTTTTCTCTTGCTAATTTACCTTGATCACTACACCTAGGTAGTTTCTCACCTGTAAACACATCCAGAAACGTTTAATGTCTTCCTAACATCAGACAATAGCATATATTTTCTCATGTTCTGTTACATTTTAATTGACTAAGTTTTTAGGAACCTATCAGCCCATCATCACTAAGTCCCAACATCAAAAGAAGCATATATGAAAAAAAGTGGTTACAGCCATGACATTGGACTGTCAGTCTAGGGAACAGGGTTAACACTCTTTGAAAGAGAGGAAAACAGGCACAGGACATCTGACCAGCCTCTTTTTTTCTCTCTGTAAATCTGTTAATATCAAATAACGCTTAGACTACCAAGCTGATGAAACTCATTTTTACTCTGCTGACCGAGACCACTAGCCTACTTCTCTGCAAGTAATAATTCTTCGGTGACAGAAGTAATTTCTCATGTCATAAACAAATTGCTGAAACACCGTAAGAGCAAGAAAAGACACATAGATCTTACTGACATTTTCTGGCCTTTTTACAGCTTGTTCCCTCCCCTTTCTCATCGCCTGTAGGTTTTGAAGGGGATGAAACAGGTATTTCTCTTGCTCCCTACTGCAGTCAGTCAGAGCGTTCAGCAGCACTACCATCTCAGGCTCTGCTGGAGATCAAACCTCTGTGGCCCCGATGGGACAGGCCAAGGATGCGGGATCCCTGCCCCTCATCCTCAGGCTCATGGGAAGCAGATGCAACCCCACAGTGTCTGACTTGGAACATGCAGCCAGCTGACCCGCACTCCTCTGCCTCTCCCATGGGATGAAGGGCAGTGGGTGCTGCTGCTGGTCCCACAGAAGCTGGCAGCCAGCAAAAGGTGAACGATGCTGATTCACCTGCAAGGCGTGACGTGTAGGAGGCAACAGGCTGGGAAGAAAAAGCTAGTGCACCTTTTTGCACGCCGCAGTAAAGCAGGTGTAAGGAGAAGGCAGAAACGCCACCTACCCATAGGGAGCACAGCACACATCGGAAGGCATGGCGGGGGGGGACGACATCTCAGTGTGGCTGTTGGTCTTAAGCCAATATGCTTAGAAATTATTTCTCCACCCAGCTGGTATCTTGGTATTTCACCACAACGTGGAAGGTGCCTTAACTATTCTACAGTCCCATCCCTTTTCACACCCCAAGCAGAGGCACACAACCTACCAGTCTAAAGAAGTGGACACCTACATGAGCCCAGGCTTCTCCATGACAGACCTAAGTTTTACACTTAGCAGGTCACTAAATTCCTGCAGCCAGCCAGATCTTGAAGCCTCATCACCAAAATTCAGTCAAATAGCTAATTCCTATAAATTATATCACTTGATATTGGGCTATCAGATTAAAAATTGGTGCTGAGGCAAACATACAGATTGCTGCCCACCACCAGTGACAACTATGAGATTGGATGATTGTGAAGGTACATTATAATTCTGCCTTTAGCATGCTGTGATTCAGATTTTAAAAACGCTTTCTTGGCAGCTTCCATCTAATACTATAAATCTAAGCACAGGAATTTTGTACTTCACACTTTCTAACACAGCAGACAACAGTGATGAGAAACAGATCACTTTACGTGGAATATTATGGGTAGGTTTAGACTAGATAGAAGGAAGAACAGGTTGTCCAGAGAGGTGGAAGAAGCCCCATCCCTGGGTACATTCAAAGTCAGGCTGGGCAGGGCTCTGAGCAACCTATCTAGTGGAAGATATCCCTGCTCACTGCAGAGGGGTTGGACTAGATGACCTTGAAAGGTCCCTTCCAATCCAAACCATTCTCTGATTATAAATTCAGTTTTAACTAGTGGTGTTGTATCCAAGCTTTACATTTTACCTAACATGCCAGAAATTCATTAGTTGTCTTCAGGTACAGAAAAACTCCTATAAGAGGCTCACATTCTAAGTACATCACATTAAATTCTTTTCAGCAATACTTAGAATCATTTAGGTTGGAAAAGACCTTTAAGATCATTGAGTCCGAACAAAACCCTAACACTGCCATGTCCACCACTAAACCATGTCCCTAAGCACCACATCTACATGTCTTTTAAATCCCTCCAGGGATGGTATTTCAACCACTTCCCTGGGCAGCCTGTTCCAGTGCTTGATCCAATAATATGTGTGACTTCACAGAAAACTCATTCTCCTTTTTCATGACCAATTTGATATGATTTATGTATCTTTGGATTTAGAACTGTGAAATAATTTTCTAGACAGCTGAACCACATTTATCAGAAATTTAGGGGCATTACCAAAAACAATACAAGACATGACACAATCACATATGCACCTTCCTATATCAATCAATTTCACACATTTCTCTTGCACAATAGATACACACTGCGCCATGTGCAAACTCGTTCCACGTAATTGCCCATTACTGTTGCAATGATGGTAAGCATCTGAGCGAGCACGGGGAGGGAAATGCAGAACTTCTCACGTTTTGTTCCTGAAATGTTCAGACTTTAATCTGTGATAATGAATGGGGATTTACAAAAACAAAGAATTTCTTATGGGCCCTATGTTAACAGTCCAGCTAAAATAAACCTGAGCTCAACAGACGATAGATAATCAGTATACAGACAGTTTTGGCACTGCATTAAGTTCTACGTGCTGTTCTCTTTTATAAGCCAAAATGAGTCTATTTAGTTTTAAACAACAAGAGATTTTATTAAAGTAAATTATATTGATATATTGACATTAAACAAATACGAAATGTCTTCTACTGAAATGGAGTCTGGACTTACACGTCTGTCAATACACAGACGTGTCTGATACTGTGTGCATGACTAAGATTGTGCATAGGATTGGTATTTTGCAAACTCTGGACCAAAATCATAGTATGTTGGCTTTCATTTCAAGCTGCACAGGGACCACGTAGATGCCAGCTCAGGCCCTAACATAGGTTCAGTTAGTCTTGGTAATATTCTACAAGTTTTAAGCAGTTGTACTTTCTGTGGGCCTGGCAGCACCCAGTAAGTGTATCTACAGGATTGCATGGACCTTCTCTTACTCTCACCTTGCCAAGTCTATTTCAGCACCAGCAGCTCCTGTGGTATCGGTGAGAAAGTGTCTCTGAATGTGAGGAAAATGTTTAGAACAAACACCTTTTAGTAGGTGTGTATGTGGCCTTTGCAAGGACTGTGGAGACACAAATGGGTATAAAGCAATCGCTTGCTAGGCTTGTTCCTTTAAGGATTTTATTTGAATACACTAAGAAGAAAACATGATTCTTATAATGACAGCACACAGGAGCATCCTCACAAAACAATCTTCCTCATCTTTGACTTATGTAGTTTTCTGGCTTTGCCCTGTCACCATCACCATCTTGGGTCTCCTTGATGTTCTAGGAAAAATCCTTCCACATCCTTAGCACCTTCAACTACTCTAAAAAGGAATTAAATGGAAGCTGAAATCATTAGCAGCTTTGAGGAAATGACTCTACACCTGACAGGACACAGGGCACTGCACTAGAATCACTGTGAGGGTGGCAGCTGCCTGCCTGCCTCTCTCAGGGGTTACCGCTCAAAGCTCTTCTATGCTCATGACACATCCAGTCCATACAAGATCACAAGCTCTGTCCCAACCAAACACACCATTCCTGGAAAATGCATCAAAAGCAGTATCCGTTGTTTGTCTGAACAGTGTGAATCAGAGCACATTTTCAAAGTCATGTCCCCAGCAAGATGGATTTGTTTTTCTGCATGATTTGAACTATTATTTTGGCATTCTCAAGTGCACGAGCCGAGACATTATTTAACCCCAAGACTTTAGGCACTGGTACAACATTTGCTATATCACCAAGGTCCATAATGGGAAGTAAGTTTTAAAATAGCAAAAGAAAGTCACAGACAGTAGGATTGCATTACGTAAGAATTAACATCACCAAAACCCATGTCTGAGTCTTCCCCCAGCTGGGACTTGCCAGTAACCATCAGAAGAACAACCTCTTCCAGCCTGGGACTGCCAGCTGGGGGGTCCTGGCAACCGGTGGCAGGGGCCAGGAGCCAGAGTCAGCTCCCACAGTTGTTCTCCAGCTATAATGAAAACTAAGTGCAGGGCTCTAGCACTTAGTCCTTTCCCTCTTTCCTGACTTTTGCTTTTTGTACTACCAGTTTTAGACAATCTCTTCTAATCCCTGTTTTCCGGGATGATTCTTGCCCTGGTTTCTACTCTGGCCCCTTGGGATCAGTCATGCAGCCTTGATTCCTCAGAATCACTGTTCCATTTTTTTAAAAAAGGATAAAAACATAGACTTCCTAGGCTAATTTTAAGCTTTTTACTTCTGTTTCACTTTCATTTATACCTCTTGCTATTCCCCATTTTTCTCTAAATATTTCCAAGTTGATTCCAAAAATGCAGTTGTTATAATACAAAGAAACAGCCTTAGTCAATAAACTTCAGCTAAAAAAAAAATAAAAAAGATAGTTTCAGTAAAACAACTCACTATTTTCTCAAGCAAAGCTGTAATATTACAAGCATTTATGAAGTTCCAGTCTTCCTTGCCTGTTCTTGAAAACTGTTAAAAACACAAGTGTATTTACAGCTAAAAAATCTGAGTTTTGGCCCTGAATACTGCTTGCACATGCATCCTGTATTCATGGCAGCCAGAATTTATCCTTTTTTATTCTGCTAGCAGATAACTGACTTACCATTGCCATAAAAGGGACAGAGCTTCAAGCACAATACCAAAATTCCTGGAATGTTTGAGTCTACCCTCACTTAGCTGATTTTTCCCTTAATATGTGCACTATGAATACAAACCATTAATGTACTAATTTTTCTTCAAACTTTTGTTCTAATTCTTTACAGCCCCATAAGTCCATACCAGTGTAATTTTTCAGCCTTATTTGGGTTTCATTACAATCTTAGGATTTATTTCAATACTCTTAGATTATCAAATATTTCAACAGAAGTCTTCAGAAGACTAGAAAACAAGTTTTCTTCCACTAGATAAACAATTGGACTAATAATACCAAAAGACTTACAATATCCAGTCAGCACATAGCTATCCAGTGAAAATGGGCTAACTTGTTTTATCCCTTAGCTACAACTGAAACATTTGCTGTGACAAAAAACAAACAAACAAACAAAAAAAAAAAAAAACAAAAAAACAAAAAAAAACCCAACAAACTTCACTGTGAGTTTCCAACATGAATATCTATACAAATTATGCTCACGTAAGAATGGCATCAACTATACTGGTGAATCAGAACACTTTCATTCACCAGCATTTAGAAATGCTCTATCAGTTTCATGCCCCAGTGTTAAGACAGCACTTTCATGGGCAGAAGACGTAGGAGAGGGCACCTTAACTAGAAGCATGGTTGACCATCTTGGTGAAATCACAGACCTCACATGTAGCCAGAGAGATTATAAATTCCACAGCAGCTGAGACAGACATGGGCGGAGAAAAGGCTGGACACTGGTTTTTAAAGGTAGTAGAGGAGATCCATTGTTAGTTGCCTCAAGTAATTTTCTTCTAGCAAACGCCAGACTTCTGGCAGGTTTTAAAAAAGTTCAACACCTACAACTGATTTGTGGCTGTCATCATGTCTCAATTCAGAGATGAAGCATGGAGTTTGCACACTCGAGCTCTTCAGCACATCTCCTCTGCTCCCACTTTATCAGCTGGACAGGGTTCTCAACTTGGGTGACAAACGTTACCTAAAAACTTACTTCTGCTTCCCAATTGTAGTGCCTGAAATATTCTTTGAGATATACATTGTTCTCTTCAGACAGGGTAATGGATAGTTTGTCCTATGCTTAATCTATAAAAGGCTATATCTCTTCTGCATGCAAAAGACCTAACTCACTTTTAATTAAAATATTGTAGTCCTTCCTAATAATCCTTGTGTATTAAACTAATTATTGTATTTATTTTTAACTTTGACAATTTCTTCTGTCAGTTCCCTCTCAGTCATCTTGAAAACCTTTATCTCAAAGTGCTGTCTCTGTCACTGCTACTAGCAGATGAAAGCCACAAAAAGATGAAAGAAAATGAATTATTACTTTGCAATTTGTTTACTCTGCACACTTGACAGCACTTCTGTGTTTTGTCCTTTACATTGTTCTGTTGAAGATGCACACCCTTCCTCAGACCCCACAAGGGACTGCTTGCCAGCAGCAGTAAAGGTGAAGGCAGTAAAAGCACACACAGAGAGAAAAGGCAGAGGAAAGGAGGGAACAGAGGATGTTTAGTAGTTCTTCTCTTCCCCCCCCCCCCAAAAAAAAAAAAAACAACCTACATAAAATTCCATAAAAGTAGATGAATAACTTTGCTAAAAACACAGTTACACTTTCTATTAATTAGGCTGGCACAATGTTGGGAAATCTTACGCCACCTATTTCAGAACATGTGTGAGAACAGCATCCTTGTGATATGCTACGTGAAGGTCACAAAAGGAAAAATAAATTTAAAAAAAGAAACCCCATCTTTTTCCAGCTCTTCTCTGGCTTCCTTCACATCATCTTTGGACATTTCTTTTTTATTAGTTACTTTAAGGCAATCCAGGCCAAAAAAAAGGAGGGCTTTTTGTGGGCTGAGTCATCTCCACCCAAGCAGATTCCCAGGCTCCCGGCTCCCACGGCACCTGCTGCCTGCGCCCACACTGCAGCACCTTGCACCAGAACTGCACCATCGCTACTGAAACACTCCAGCACAGGTATAAAACCAGGACTATAGTTCTCACTGGAATCCATAAATACAGGTTTCCAGACACTTGATGACTTGGCAAATCACAGAAGAAAAGGGTATTTCCTACCACCTCCACACATTCATCTAAGCTAAGAAGAGTTACTACAACCTTAAAGGCTTACAATGTTTTTTGCCTGTGTTGGAAATGCAATGGAAGCATGCACAATATAAGAGGTTTCCTAAAAAATACCTATTTGAGATATTGGATCAACCAAAGTGGTAATAAGTGAATCCAGAGTAGAACAGAGCATAGCAGAAGTACAAGGGACTGAAGTGCTTTTAAATATACACTACTGTACTTCTTTTGTTTTTCAATTTAGAAAGTTTATCCAAGCTCCTCATTCTGTAAGAGCATGTCTCAGAGATAAAGAAAGCTTAAACAGTCATCTTTTTAGTCTTTGAAACATTTATTGAAATCAGCTTACTTATATACTTACATTTTTTTCTCTATACTAAATAGGAAATTAAAGCTAAAATGGATACGAATTTTTTAATTAAATCTTTGATTATCCTTTTTCTGTTTATATCTGTCAAAGAGTAACAACACACAGCAGGGGTTTTTTTTATATTTCTACTTATATTTATGAAGAACACATTTGCCCTTTACTGCAGATCACTTCAGATTAGAACAGCACAATGATAATAATTGACATATTGACAATGTTTCAATTTTTTTCTCTATTTTATTTCCACATTGTCCAAGATACTACTATATAAAGACTCTTGGAGAACTAATGCCACATACTTTTCTGATGTATTAAATCAACAAGAATAATTCCAGCCACTCGCAATCCAGAGCATCAAAAATTTATCTTCCCACAAACATCATTAAATTGCAGCAGCGTTTCCCACCTTTACTCACTAAAGGCATAGGTTGCTATTCCAGTCAGGTCATAGCCCAGGGCCAAAATCCTTCCCTCTGACCAAATTTTGCAAGGTGTTAAGGGCCTTTCTGATGGGAAAGTCAACGGAAATTCTGGGAGGGGAGCACCACGTAACTTAAACAGTGATGAAGTCAATTTATTCTCATGTTGAGGTTGTTGAATCTTCCTTTGTTTAGTCTAGTTCTATAAAAAGAACAATATTCATAAGCCTATCCCTAGAGATGGTTTCTGACATTTTTAAACAACCGTCTTAGCTGCCTGCAGCAGCTATCTTACATTTCTCTACCTGATCAAGGCAACCAACAGTATATACATCCAGCATAACCTCAGGCATTATATAACTTAATTATATCCCTGGACTCTATAAGCCAAGCAGACAAGTTGCAGTGAAACACCACAGTAGTCCTGCAGGCATTTGACACACACAAACGCTCAGAAATGAAAACTGTGCTCCTTAGGATGACGGTCCAGGAACGCACTTGCGTGTGCTGACGCTCAACAGCTGGCTCCAGGAGTGAAGTTCACGGAGATGAGTCAGGACTGACTGCTCAGGGAGGCTTGGGGACCATGTTCTCCAATGCAGCTGGCAGCAAACAGATATGCATTCCCAAAACAGCCTACAGTGACTTTGGCACCCTGTGCCATGATGCTGTAGAAAAGGTGGCCAGAGGAAGAGGGGAAGCAGGCAGAAAGGACAGCAGGGACAAAGATGCTCTCCTGGGAGCAAAGAGTCACCAGGCCCACCCTCTTGCTCCCAGAAGTTCCCATGCATTTCGTTCTGTATATATATTGAACAAATGACTCTCCACTGCAGAGAGTGGACAGACGAACCCACGACTGCTGCTTCCCTGGCAAGCACTCCTCACGTTGGGATGGAAGGCCACCTTCCTACCCAAACTCTTATGGCTCTCTCTGGTGCACCCTCAGCTGCTCCAGGTCTCATACCCCACCCTGCTAGGCCACCTTGCTCCAACAAGAAGAAAAGGGAGTGCTGTACTTTTCTTCAGACTCTCCCACACCCCACCGTAGCCTGCAGGGGGAAGCTGAACCACATTTTCCATTTCAGCCTTCTAGTCTGAGAGGTGCTTAACTTATTGGAAGTCATTTGGGTCTCTCCTTCTGGCAACATTTTCTGAATTGAAGTGACCATACCTCCATCCTGAAATAAAACCTGTCAGGGTTTCTTAGACATGCTCTCGGTATTGACAAGTCCTTGAGAACATGCAGGGACAAGGATGTCAAATGGGCTTAGGGGCCAGGTCTCTCAACATGGAAGACATTAGCAGCCTTAGATGCAGACGGCTGCAGAAGGCAATTGCCCATCCCAGCCTTATTTCACTAGTAAAAGCACACCCAAGTGAAGTGCTGTCAGTCAATCAGACTCAGTCATACGACTTCTCTTCAGCCACACACCCAAAGCCCAAGTCATTTTTTTAGTCTGCTATCGGTTTACCTGCCTTGTACATTTTCAGCTCAATGAATCATGTTTTTAAGAAAAAAGGAACAGAAAAATTGTTCAGACTAGTTGGAAGCAATTTATCTTTTCATTTTGGCCTAGAATTGCATGTGTCAGACTGCAGCCCAAAATACAATTTAAAAATAGGAGGAGTGATGCGAGGAAGGCGTGAGGACAACACAGCAGAGCCGCCTCCGCCCAGCCTTGAATGGGGCACTACCCCCCAGACGGGGCTCACCCGGGGACAGGAACCTCCTGGCCTCCCACCAGTGCGTCCCCAGCTGCCACCACACACTCAGCTCAAGCACGCTGGTGGAATCAGCATCGCCCTTGTGGAAAAACTTATGTGTGCCTTTATCACTGTTTTGGCCCGCCTTCTCGTAGTAGCTGGATAGAGCTTGCTCTCAGCTCTGGCCTGGCTCCCTTTTTGCCAACACTAAAAGTGGAAAGGGAGATGGGCTGGGAACTGGGAGAGACCTCTAAGCCCACTGCTGAATGGCAGCGGATGGGACATCACCTCCATTACCCCAGCGCTACATGGCGCCCACCTACTTGTGTGGAAGGCGACTTTCTCCAGGGCCCAAGCGCAGCCAGAAGATCTTGTTCTGCTGCAGAAAGCCCAGGGATCAGCACTGCAGTGGCATTGACAAGGTACCGAAACATGAAAGTGGGATTTCCATGGCATTGTCATCTCTCAATCAAGCAGCACTAATGTTAGGAAACAGACTTTCTTCAAAGGAAATGGCAGCCTGAAGAGTGTCAGAAATGAGAGCCCCTGCAGAGATCCATCAAAACAAGCTTCTCCTGTAGTGGTCTCGTGGGAGCAGTCTAACCTGGAAATATCTTAATCTACTGCCCTGTCTTCCACTCTGCTCTCCTTATAATTTCAAAATTAATTTCCCGAGAAGAACATAGAACAGCACAAAAGCCCAGATTAGCTATCATTAATATTTTAATTATAATTAGTCGACGTAAAAACCACTGAGCTTCCAGTGCTGCATCTGGATGCAATTTATAGTGCCACATTACAACCTGTGGGAGCTGCAACGGAGCAGCTGCCTTTTCTGTACTGAGGCACGTGATCCTGACAGTAGCTGGCTCAAGGCTGGCTTTGCTACGTCAAATGCCTCTGTGAGAACAGTCCTTGCAAATCTCCTTCTATGTATTTAATCACAGATATGTCAGTGATAAAAACAATTTTTCACTCTACCAGCCCTGTTACACTGCAGAATCACCACCACCAACATAGCACAAGCTGGTTCTGCTACACTTGCATTCACAGGCACAGTATCATTTAGTTACCCTGCACAACCACAATGCACATATGAGGAAACATTTTTTCCTGTGAGGGTGACCGAGCACTGGCACAGGCTGCCCAGAGGAGTCTCCATCCTTGGAGACATTCAAAACCCGTGTGGACACAGCCTCGAGCAGCCTGCTGCAGCTGGCCCTGCTCTGAGCAGGGGGTGGGACTAGATGATCAGCCTGGAGAAGAGAAGGATCTGGGGAGACCTCATAGTGGCCTTCCAGTACCTGAAGGGGGCCTACAGGAAGGCTGGGGAGAGACTTTTTACAAGGGCAGGTAGTGACAGAACAAGGGGAAATGGCTTTAAACTGGAAGACGGTAGGTTTAGATTAGATATTAGGAAGAAGTTCTTCACTGTGAGGGTGGTCAGACACTGGAACAGGTTGCCCAGAGAAGTTGTGGATGTCCCCTCCTTGGAAGTGTTCAAGGCCAGGCTGGATGAGGCTTTGAGCAACCTGATTTAGTGGAAGGTGTCCCTGCTCATGGCAGAGGGTTTGGAACTAGACAATCTTTAAAGTCCCTTCCAACCCAAACCATTCTATGATCTACAAGGTGCCCTCCACCCTCAGTAATTCTGTGACAAAGGCCACAGGGCAGTAAGAATATGATAAGATTGTGGCTGCACAAATAAGTTGGTTTGTTTTTTGTTGTTTTTTTAATCTAGTTAATACAAGCTATTTTGGGGAAGGAAAGAACCAGCATCATTTTTTTGCAGGAGAAAAGCAGTTGCTACATTCAGCCTACTGCAAACAGTACCGCATACAACCTTGCCCCTACCATGCAGTTCTCTGCTAACACAACTACTCTTCAAATGTAAACAGTGGGAACACGTTCGTCTGAGGACAATGTGAGCACTGGGCCAGCTCTGCCAGCCCTCCAAAAGCAGAGCTAGGAGGTCCTGCCCAGGTGTACAGTGGCTCACACCACCCAGCCACAAACACTCAGCAGCATCAGCCTGGCTCAAGGACCTCCAAAGACAAGCCCCTCAACCACCACCCACTCCTGGTATGCTGCTGGCCAACAGCAGGCTCCATCACCTTTTGGGTAGTTGCTAGTGACAGGCAACAGCGTAGAGCTGGGGACAATGCCAACAGAACTGAATTGACTGAAAGGCCACCCATGTATGGTTGAAATTTATCTAAGGCAACAAAACTGCAAGGAGCTCAACTTCCACAGCATACTTGTGTGGTGCTGATGAGGAACTGTAAATCTGCAGTCAGCACAGCATAGAAGGAACAGTTAATTATGCGGATAACTTCATCGTATAATTAAAAGTTCCAGGTTACACTTTAAGGAATCTTGATTTTAATAAAACGATTTATCTGGCACACAAAGGACACTTCCAAACCAGAGCTTCTTCAGAATTGCTACAGAAGACCTGAAATTGTACAACTGATATTAAATTTTGTATCTTCTTTTAATATGCACATCTTCCCTACATAGTTTTCTGTCTTTGACTAATAGTCATTGTTAACCCAATTACTTTACTTTATAGAGCAAGATGGGAACATATCTCACAGGCAGATACTTATACCTCTAGGAATACCAAATTCAGAGCTCAAACGTGAATCATTTACTTCAAAAGATTTTAATTAATTGAAATTAAGTCTATCCTGAAAGGAATACAGTTTAATTAGCTTAATGCCACATGATGGGTGAATCGCCCAAGAGGTGCATCACCAAGTGATTTACTGCAATCACAGCAAGTCTGATATTATCAGCCTAGAAGCAACAGGTAAGTCATCAAAAGTTCAGTGCATTTCTTACTTGTGCTGATTCAAGGCATGCATCCCTTCCCCATCATCACATAAAGATATCATAATTCATTATAGAGCTTAATTTTATCTGAAACTGCAGAAAAGGAGTTCAAAATAAGCCTTTCCCATACTTCCTTTACCGATTAAAATGCTAATACAAGATCTTACACTTGTAGCAGGAAACACAACAAAAATCCATCTGCCCATCTGAAGAGTTTGCTGCAACCCTGAATTTCACTACTCCAGTATCAACCTAACCAAATGCAAGCAAGCAAGGTGACACGAAAGGATGACCTATTTCAAATTATTATGTCAGCTGCCCTTTGCTTAGAGGTTCAGAAGGAACAGCACAAATACTTCAGGAGCACCAGGAGACTCTTTTAACTAAAGGACAGCAGAGAGCTAATATTTCAGTGATAAAATTAGCTCCCTTTGAAAAACTTTCAGACTACTTGCATACTTTCGATTTTAAATGTCTGTGGCTGAATCTGGCTCCATCGGGAAAGATGCCAACACTCAACCATTAAACATCAGGATCCTTCTTGGTCTCCAGCCTACTGCCCATCGCTGGGGTCAAAGGCAGTGAGCAGGGCACATGGAATCCAAGCAACCAACCACTTCTTCTGTTCTTTCCCTTTTTTTTCCCCCCCTCTACAAAAGCGCA
>NW_010329471.1:0-24462 GCF_000700745.2 Antrostomus carolinensis | reverse complement strand
GGCTTGCGGGCCGGGGCCGGTGTCCCGCAGCAGCTGCTCCTTTGGTTTCAAAACAAACGAACGTGCGAGGCTGTCGACGCCCGGGCGGGGCTGTGATTTGATTCACAGCGGCTTTGGCCGTCCACGGGAGGCTTTTTTTTTTTAAGGCTGACGGTGAGCTCTTGCAGTCAGTAACAGGCCCGCTGCGTCCGTCCTCTACAGTCTTAGGTTGGCAATGAGAAGATTACATCGCTGCTTTTGTCATTCTGAGTCTGTAATCTAAGATGTCATGCCTTTAAAGCGAGGTGATTTCAGAAAGTGTAGTAAGTTTGCATTCTTCTGAATTTCTGTCTGAAGTGTTAAAGGCAAGGCATTTTGGTTTGTGTTTTCTGCACATGTAGATAACATTTCTTTTACTCTTTTTGGTGCTTATTTTATTAGAAAAAACAAATGACCTGCTAAGAGCTCTTCAGGACACTTCTTTAAAACCATTTATCCTTTCTAGAAATAAGCCCGGTTATGCATTCCTTTTGGTAGCAGGTATAGCTTAGGCAGCTGTTGTTGCTGTCAGCTCATTCTCTTTTCAGTGGTATCTGAAGGCTGCGACTGAACTACATCAAGGAAGTAACCTTGCTTTAAAAGCCTAGCCCAAAACGATCATTTTTAGGCCAGTTTCCTGGTCTGCTCTCCTGCTCTTCTTCCTTGTACGTAGTTGTGCAGGCATCCTTAAGTTAAGACAAGCAGGAGCTGCTTGAGCTGCTGTTGCTGCCAGGAGAAATGTACATGTAATCATCCTGAGTTGATGTTTGGTTTGTGTACTTCTATTTGCTTATGTTGCAGGAAATGCACTTTCTAGATTGCTTCAAGGAAATGACAGATCCCTAACACAAACGATGTAATCATTGCTATGGTTCATTTCTGTCTTGCTGTGAATATTTTCAAATGTTGATACCAAGCATTGGTTGATATTAACTAATCTGTTTTGGAGAGAGAACATGAAAACTGATGCTTCTAGACCTGTGCTGGTACAAGTTATCAAGGTATCAGGATACTATATAAGGTATTGTATTTCAGGCATAAGGAAGTATGAGCTTGAAAGAACTTCTATCTTAAATGCTCTTGGAAAATTCTATTTGAAAGAACTAATGCTGTTACTCAAAATACTTGAGAAGTCAGTTGGGGTTTTTTTCTGTTTTTCAGACTGCTCTCATTTCCCCCTTTTCTGTTAATTATGTAGCTTTGTATTCAGCCCATGGGAGACTGGTGTCTTAAAAACTGAAGCGTTATTCTAAGGGCATGAAAAATAATACAGTTTCTAAGGCCTGGAACTAATTTTAATTTTTCACTAAGAAAATATGTGATTAATAAAGGTATGTTTGTTTTTAGGCTGCACCATTTTGTGATACTGTAGTTAGAAAATAATACTTTATTCTCCTAGAAGTCTCATAATCTTTTCTTGCAAACAGTGAGTCATAATAGAGCCTGTCTGAACTTCTCTTCAGGTATTCCTTGGTCAGACTTGGAAATAAAAGTTTGAAGGTGATGCTTTTGGAGGGTAAGCAGGAAACCCTGGTAGAGCAAATTATCTCATTGTATAGGAAGTATTGAGAAAAGGACTTAGAATTTAATTTCTTTCACAGCCGACCAGTTCTGTAACAATGCTAGAATGTAATCAGGCTGTGGGTTTTTTCAATTCTCTCAATTTCTTGAGAATCCACAGAGCTTACCTCTGGCAAGGGTATCGCTCCATTGTCCTGTGTGCCTCTATCATGCTTTCTCTATGCAGGATGAAGCCAGTCAGACCAAGGGAAATTACTCATGCTGTTAAACCCAGGCTTACTGGCATCTTGGGGGCAGTTGATGTTCTTGAAGCTTCTGGGGTTTTTATGCTTGTTACTTCGGCAGACCCCCTGCCAGGTGATTTGTACAGCAGCTCAATGAGGAGTCACTTGTTCTTTCTGCAAAGTACCACTATGCAAATGTAGAACAGTGTAGACTGATGAAAGAGTGGCAAATTTTTTACCTTTTCAGTCAAAAAGGGGAAAAAAACCTCACTTTGAGACTTGAAGATTGAGTCAAAGGACAAAGTGGAGAAATTATAAAAGTTCAATGTTGTTTGTCTTTGAGTTTTCTTTTTTTCCCCTCGAAATTTTTGTAGTTGGTCAAGGGAACAGCCATTCAGATTGACGAATTATTGGAAGGACGCTGTGTTCAATAAAAAGTGAGCAATAACAATTTACTGAATGAAGTAGTTTAGTTTTAATTATATTCTATCTTGGCATTGCCATCAAGGGTTGATCTCTCTGAGCTTGGGTGCTTTCCATCTGAAGGAAAAAACCTGGATTGGGGAGAGCAGAAGCAAATAAAAACTGTAGGGAGAATCATGAGATGACAATCTCTTCCCTCAAAGAACTTGTGGAGATAAATCTTCCCCTCATAAAAGAATACAGTAATAGCTTCCTGGTAAGAATGACATGGAGTACTGCTTGTGGAAAATAAAGGTGTGATTTCTAGGGGAGAGAAACGTGCTTCCCCTTTTCTGTGTCCTACAGTTTGACCCTTGATTCAGCTAACACCCTTTTTCCCTGCCTGTTGGTCTACATGGTTTTAGAAGATTCCCTGACCATTCCACTCAGCGTGCCCTTCCCCCGCTATTTCTTCTGAGGCAGTGGCATAGATAAGCATCTTGTAAAGCTCTGCATCTTGCCTTTCTGCAGTTTCTCTTGGAGATGCTAATTTATACCTTTTCAGTTTGATACTTCAGCCTAACAGGCAACAGTTAGATGAATGCAGAAGGGTGAATGCTTTTTTGCTTTTTGAGGGAGTCTTGATCTCTTAAAGAGTAAATTGCAAACTTCTAAATGCACAGCCTTTACTAATTCAACAGAAGTTACTTTTAAAAGCTGTGTGGATTTTGTAAGCAAAGCAAACAGAAGTTATTGTTTTCACCTTGGGAGCTGACTTGACCCCTGTAAATCAGGCATGATGGTTTTGGAGCTGTCTGAATTATCTTGTCCATAATGAAAAACTACCTTTGTGCAAAGGAACCTAAACTAATACTTGGGAAACAGCTAAATTTTGCCAGTTAGGGGTTTTTTTTCCTCCCAGATTTTGCGTGCTGCAAATAAACTTAGTGTCATTTTGGTCTAAGTCTGTAAGTTGGAGTTGAGACACCTTTGAGCCCTTGAATGCCTTGTGCTACCACACTGGAAGTGTGTGAGTTGCAGAGCTCTGTGTACAAACACAAGTGAAGGTAACCCTCAGTTGCTTTAATCATTCAGCACTTCATAGGTGCGTGTGAGTCTATACACTCACGAGTTCCTGAAGGGAAAGGTTGTGCCTGTGTGAGGCAATTGTAGTTATCCTGTATAAGAACCCGTTGTTATATTCAAAGCATTAACTCTGAAGCATCTATAAATACTTGACATCTCTTTGTGTTGGCCAGGCTCGAACTTCTTGGGACAGGGAGTCAAGTGAAATGCGCTATAAGAGGCTTCAACATTTGCTTGAAAAAAGCAACATATATTCCAAATTCTTGCTAACCAAAATGGAACAGCAACAACTGGAGGTAGGTGTATTCTTGTCTGCAGTGGCTATTCTTAAGAGGGGCTGCCATTTGTTTGGGGTTTTTTTACCATCCAGCTGTTTGAACTGAAGTAAAAATGCTGTTAAGATTGCAATAATAACAAATAAGAATCTTTGCAGTAAAGATTGCAGTAATAATAAAAACTACTGGAAGTACTACCCAGGAATGAAATATTGCTTTACATAATATTCAGAATTTGTTCTATGAATTAATAGATAAATCAGACTGGAAAGAGCATGAGTTAAAATTTAAAATTACAGTGTAAACGTGGCACTGATATTTTACAATTCTTCTGTTGGCTTGAGTGCTAGGAAGAGAAAATAAGTATTTCACATGAGAAACAAAGTTTCAGAGAGGTAGAAAACCTGGAGGGAGAATAGAAGAGGCAAAGAATTGACAAGGTGGGAGTAGTGCAGCCTATTTGTGTTGACTGCTGAGGATGAAGCCCGTCTTCAGGACGGTAATGAACACCTCCATCAAACTAATTGATAAATTACAGTGATCTGAGGCCATGCTGTTCCCAAAGAAGAGCTACCACAAAATTATTTCACGTGGGGTTTTTTGTTGTTTTGTTGTGGTGTGGGTTTTTGTTTGTTTTGTTTTAATCCATGGTCTGCTGAGTTCATATCTAGCTTTATCTTTACTATTAACTGTACCTTTATGGACAAGATTGTAAGAGTTTACACTTGAGAGAGAGGGAGAATCTTTGGAAAAGACTCAGGGCAACGATGTGCTCAGAAAAGTGACACTGAGAGACTGCAGGAACATCCTTCTGGAAAATACTCATCTAGTTTAGCTGTCAGCTCGAATACATGTTTACTGCATTGATAGAATGCACGTTTCAGTATTAAGTCTTGCTCCATTTGATAAATAACAAGGTCTCTTAGGTCGTTTTTCCAGGGTTCTTTTGCTTTCAGCAAATAGAAATAGTAGATGGAATGAAAATCTTAAATTCTTCAAGGCATGAAAACGCTTCCTCCTTAAAGGCTTTGTAGGCTACTTGCATTGCTTTCTGTTCTGCAATGAACACAAGTGGTAATAAGTAGAAGTTAAAGGGGAGCTGGATACATGGAACATTTACTGCAATAGATGTGATCTTAAGGAGTTTGCAATTTGGAATATTTTTGTTGGAGTCTTTCTAAATTACTGTATTTAGGTGTTCACTGACAAGCAGTTCAGAGCAGTTGCTCTTTCTTGCCAAAGTCTTGCTTTATCTTTTTAAACTGTCAGAATAGAGGCTTTTGGTGAGACTACAAAAACAAACAAAGTCTGTAGAGTACACAGAGCTCTACACTACCAATGTAATCTACGCCTATTATCACTTCTATAATGGATAGTTCTCTTTTGGGTGTTGAAAGATAAGAAAACTGTGTGGGTTTTTTATTGCTCATGGTTTTTTTTGTTTGTTTGGGTTTTTTTTAGGAACAGAAAAGGAAAGAGAAGTTAGAAAGAAAAAGAGAGATGATGTTAAAATCTGCCAAGGTAAGTTTAAGTAGCTATTTTATGCAACTTTCTGAATAAAAATCTGACAAATTACTGTATCAGTTTTGATCAAGGTAGGTAAACTAAGTAAGTTAGACAGTATTTGACTTGCAGGATCTATCTAGTATACCATATTTATTTTAACCATAATAAGACAGTTTAAAAGTGCTTAAAAATTGCATACCATGACAGTCATCTTAGAGTGATGTTTCTGACTAGTTTTACTAAATAAAATGGTTTGAATTTGTCTTGAGGAGGTTGTTTTAGCAATGTAATAAAAAATATAAGCAGGAACTTTTTTTCTGCTGTATTTTTATAAACTGATTAATAGTAAAAGTGTTTCAAGAAGCTTTCAAAGGCAATGGTTTTAGGCTGATTACATCTTTCTGTCATGATAGTTAGAGATGCATAAGATGATGAACCTCTTCCTGTGTTTATTTTATAGGGTCAAAATCCAGTTGATGGCAAAGAGGAGAAATTAGGTAATTTGTTAGGCTTTGCCTTTCATCGGTACTGGTGGTTTTAGTTTCTGTAGTGTTTGATGTGTTGTCTAAACTCAAGTGTTATCTTACAGGTGCAAAAAAGAAGAGAGGAAGAGAAGATGGGACATACAACATCTCAGAAATTATGTCCAAAGAGGTAGGCCATAACTCTAAATAGACTTGTCTGGATTTTTGTGACACGGATACTAACTGGTGAGGCAATCGCTGTGTGAGATCTGTATTTTAGAGCAATACATTCCTAGTACATTACCATCAGAGGTTATCAACATACAATAGTCTTTCTGTAACATATGACTTTCTTCCAGCAAAGATCTATGTAACAAGCCGTGTTGACCGACCTTTAGAATTCATTTAAAAAAAAAAAAAAAGTCTTTGAGGAGGCAAGCTCTGAAGAGACTACATCTCCAGTTGAATTTTCAGTTACTCTTTGTAAATGGTATGTGTTCTCTTGTGTGTGGCCTTGTTTAGAGTCACTTGAATGATTAATAATGTTGTATGGAAAGCTTTTTAAAGTATGTCCAGATTCTCCAATTAAAAGATCTCATGAAATACAAATTGTATTTGTATTGAGGTTGAAAAGTGCATAAGCATAGTTTTTTCTTTGTTTCCAGGAAATATTATCAGTGGCAAAAAAAAGTAAAGTGGAAAACCAGGTATGTTGGCACATGTTACTGTAGTTTAAGTGTGTTAAGCCCAAAGGGAGGCAGGGCTTTTTATGCTTAATAGCATCTTTAAACTTTTCCTGTAAATAAATATCTCTCTGCTAGCTACTGGAGTCCTGAATTAGAAGTTTTAAAAAGCAGTGCAAGTGTATGCGCTTAAATACTTTCAGAAATCCAGGTTGAAAACTTCTAATTTATTTTTTTTAAATACTGAATTTGAAAGTATTTATAGAATGCCTGTAGCTTGAAAAATAAGGAAGATAGGAATTTACTAAGATATATTTGTGCTGGTGTATAAGACATTAAAACATAGTAATTTTTAAGCATTCAGGCATGGATATAATGAGTGTGGTCTCTTGCTTCTGCTGTAGTTTAAAAGCTACAGCACAGTATGAATTACTTTCCAACATTCTCTAGAATCTGCTTGCAGAAGGGAACTAGCTGCATTGGTTGCCAGACACTGTGGGGAAGTTTTAAATCTGCTTGCTTTTATTAGGTAGAAAATAATAAGCCAAATAGCTTCAGTAGCTATCACTTCGATTCTGAAGAAGTAAAGAATGCATATAAGGCGTTGAAATTTTGCATGTTGACATTGACCTAGGTAGTAATATTAATCCTAAAAATAAATTCTACTCTTGAGTTGACAGCTACTCAAAATAAGTCTTTGTCTTTGTGTCAGGGGCTGACTTCTTCACTGCTCACTGACTGGTGTAAATTAGCAGAAGTATGTCTTAGCTGAGCTTTGTGCATTCCACTCGTCACGTGTTCTTGAACTTGCCTCTGTAGGATGAAAGCTCTTCTGACAACCTGTGTCCAGAAGACCTGCAGAAAAATGGAGACTCAAATAGCGTCATTAAGGATAGATTGTGTCAAGCTGTACGACACAGTGCCAAGCAATTCCTTGATCCAGTACGGAAATTTAATGGACAGCCAGTGCCTTTTCAGCAGCCAAAGATTTTTACTGGAGGTGTAATGCGGTGGTACCAAGTGGAAGGCATGGAGTGGCTAAGGGTATGGAGCAATTGTTGATGAAATTGAATCTGTTGCTGATTGGAGATGGAGAAATGGAGGGGAAGAGACACTAGAAGCCTGTGATCATAGTTGGTACAGGGAAGGTGAAGAAGAAAGAGACAGTTCTTTATCATTTCTCATGACACAAGAATCTGGTATTATGAAAAAGTTGTCAAGCAGCAGATATGAACTTTGTGAAAGCATAAATTCTATGCATACTACTAAAGGACAGTCTTTCTGTTTTTCTCTCTCAAGGACTTACATATCTAACCGCATAGGTGTTTAAAGGCCCATTATCTTGCAGACCTGACACAGATGAAAGTTTTCTATTCTCTGCATCTTGGAATCTAACCAGTGATATTAACACAGTGTTTTAAAAATGTTTTGTCTTTAGCTTTTGAAATAAAAAACTAAAGAAACTTGCCATAAAAATTGCCCATGTACATATCTAATTTCTCCCCGTTTTTGCTTGCAAGCCAGATTAGAACAGCTTTGCTTTTTAATTGTCAGAGCCAGACAGAATTAATTTTCATTCTTCTACTGATCTCATTTTCCCCTTAGGTTTTCACTTTCTTTTTTTCTTCCCCACAAGCCTATGTATCCTGTTTTAACAGGCTTAGGCTGATCTCACAAGTGAGTGGCACTAAACCCCCTCACTCTGCTTTATCACTGGGAAGTTTGTAGGGAAGACAGGCCCATTCTGGGAGGGGAAAAAGACTTTCCTTGGACCCTCAGTTATAATAGCCTTCTTTATGAATCTTTATGAATAGTAGATGGAGTAGCCAAAGAATGCTTCTGTGTCTGTCCTTCTGTTCTTTTGTGAGAGGTTGCTCTGTCACTTGATAGAATAAGCGGTGTCTGCACAAATAACTGTTGCTGGATCAGCTGGTTGTGTTGTTCAGGAATTGCACCTTTTTCCTATGGTGAAATAGCTGCACCTGTAGAAGCTACTTGAACAGATAAAACTGAAACATCACTGCAATAACTTGGTCTTTTAGAGCAGGGGGCTAAGGGAATTCTTTGGAACTGGAATAAGTAAAAATTTGGGTAGTGTGAGCTGTACTTGCAGTTGAAGTGCTTTTTGATATAGTGCTAATTTACATAATTTCCTTTGATACTGTTCTGGTTTTTGTCTCCTAATCACGCACGTAATTGTCTAGAAGCACGTATACCTCTTGTATGAATGTCTGGGGTTTACAAGATGCTTGTATTTATTTTCACAATGGAGAAATCTTAATTTGTAATATAAAATGTGCCTAGTAGAGAGTTTCTGCAGGTGTAACATTCCTAAAGATGTCTATTGTTCTTAAGGTGTGTTGGCTATTTTGCGCTTACATTTCTTTTTCTGTGTATGCAGATGCTTTGGGAGAATGGTATCAATGGCATTTTAGCTGATGAAATGGGGCTGGGGAAGACGATCCAGTGTATTGCAACAATAGCACTGATGGTGGAGCGAGGAGTCCCTGGTCCGTTCTTAGTATGTGGTCCTTTGTCTACTCTTCCAAATTGGATGTCTGAATTCAAGAGATTTACTCCAGAGGTAAAAGAAATAGAGATTTTTCTTTTCCTTAGATTTAAAAGAACAAATTATTTAATTCTTATTCAGATTTTTTTACCTTGAAACTTCCTCTGTATAGAATATCACTTCAATTGTAGTTGTTTATGTGGTCACTACACACTGTGCCATGACTTGCTATGTATTTATAGCCTTCTTGTAACAAAACTGATTCTCTCTACTGTCTTCTGTTTATTTTTAAATGAGCTTAGTTCACCTGACTTCTAAACCTTCTTCTTTCAGATTCCACTAATGCTCTATCATGGCGCTCAGCAAGAACGTCGTAAGCTAGTTCGTAAAATTCATGGACGACAAGGATCACTGCAAATCCATCCGGTGGTCATTACTTCATTTGAAATAGCAATGCGAGACAGAAATGCCCTGCAGGTACCTAAGCTGAAAGCCTGGGGCTCCTGAAAGCCCTAGGATGGGTGGAAGGCCTCATCACTAATAGCAATGCTTTTGAATATAGTAAAAAAAAACCCCACATGCTGTGTGTGCAATGATTGTAGCATTTGTATTGGCATTTACTTCTGTTTCCTTGGTAGCAGTGGCTCTAGAATTTTATGCTTAAGAAGTTCTTCAAACAGAACACTATCCAAAAAGTGAAGTAAGCAGATAGTTACCTGCTCTTTTCATTACCTCTCTGTATATCATGGTCGGGGAGGCTTGGAATAAAAGCTATACTTGGTGTGTAAATACCACTGTTAACATCAGAACGGTTGTTTCAGTGAGATGAGTTTCTTGTAGAAGTTTTATTGTAGTCACCTAAACTTTCTAAATGCAGTCACCATGAAGCAGATGTATGGCATTAACTGTTTGGACTTGGCTCTTCTAGTCTATATTTACCAGTAAATATAATATTTGTAACAGGCAGTATTAGACAGTCTTGGTAGTGCTGCTTATCTCATCTGGCAAGTTTTGATGGAGTAAAGCTAAGATTTACTGAAATAGCCTTTCTTTTTGTAGCACTGCTTCTGGAAATACCTGATCGTAGATGAAGGTCACAGGATTAAAAATATGAACTGCCGCCTTATCAGAGAATTGAAACGATTTAATGCAGACAATAAACTCCTGTTGACTGGTACCCCCCTGCAAAACAACTTGTCAGAGCTTTGGTCATTGCTTAACTTCCTGTTGCCAGATGTGTTTGATGATTTGAAAAGGTAGGTTGCGATCTGATGGTGGAAAGTATTCCCCTTTGTTCTGTTCAGTCATTATTGTGACTCTTCAATTATTAAACTTGTATCAGCATGTGAAGAGCTATTTTATGGTATGGTTGTAACTGGATATGATTATTTGGTGGTAAAGGCTTTGCAATGTGTCTTACCTTCACACTTAGTTAACCGTTTCAGAAAGGAACAAAGTAATTGTCAGCTCTATGGATAGTGGAAGCTCAACTCTGAGCTAAGACATGAGCATTTTGGGGGAGAGATGTTTGTCTAATTATAAGTGCGTGGTTCTGCTTGAAATTCTCTAAGGTGGTGGAGAAGGCTGTGTGAGGCTGGCAGACATGAGACCCATGAGAGATGGATCTTCTTCTGAAGCACTAGAGTGTCAGGTGGAAGAATGTTGCCAAAGCAGTCTTTAGAGTAATTTTGGAAAGGATATAAACTAGATTGAATATAATAGATCATAGTGAATATTCCAACTCCTAAAAGTGTTTTTACCAATCACTTAATCTCAGGCATCTGAATTCACATGTATATTTCAGAAATACCTTCTGTTCACCCTCTATTCATGATGGATATTAGTGCTTTGTTTTTCTTAAACCATAGGGTAAGGGAAGAATGGTACACTTAAATAATGAAGAATAATAGCTATGAATTAAGCTGTTCCTTTTCTTCTTGCTTTGTTTTTATAGCTTTGAATCCTGGTTTGATATTACCAGCATTACAGAAACTGCTGAAGATATTATTGCTAAAGAAAGGGAGCAAAACATCTTGCATATGCTGCATCAGGTTTTCACTTATTCTTTGTGTTGTTTTTTTCATGGTTTATTTCTGACGTTGACCATTATTATGAAGTGTGTCAAAGTCTTGTTTGTGGAGCTGAATTCTGGGCCTGCGGCTTCTATTGTGGCACTTCTCGACTTCCTTAGACTTGTGGGGTTTTTTCAATCTTTACAGCACTTATAAATGCTGAAAGGAACAATATACTTCTTTGATAATGACTCATTTTTATTCTTGGAACCGAATTGAGTTTAGTCAAACTTAACTGCAGTTGCTTGCTTCTGTTTGCCAAAAGGTTTAATTGTTCTTTATTTTGTTGAAAGATAACTTTTGAGGGGATTTATGTAACTTTTTTTAGGTGTTGAACAGAATACCTTCTGACAAACTTAGTTGTATAATGTGTCTGTCTTAAAAACCAAACTAACACTCAAAAAACTTTTTGTTTTTAAAGAGAGGGTGGCAGTAAATACTTACAGAACTATAATTTTCCATCATATGTTGATGGTGAGAGAGATAAACTGTATCTTCTAGAAATAGTTGTCAATGACAATTTATTATTACTTTGGTTAAAGGTTCAGGGTTTTCCCAGAATAACTTGCTTTAAGAAATACAAGAAATTTTGTAATAAAATTCCTTTCAACTAATGAAAATTATTTGAAAGGTCTGTAATGTAGTTACTACCGTATCGTTATTAAAGACTTCAACATTTCTAAAATGTCAGTGTGTTGTTGCAAAACACATGTAGCGCCAGCATGTGTGTAAAAGTTTTGGAGTAGGTATCCATATTAAAAAATAAAATATGGAAACCTGCAAATTAACTCCCGTACTTTAAATTGTTGAAATAGCATTATATCAGCAGACCCGTTTGTGTAGTTTGTTTGTTGGGATTTTTTTTGTTTGTTTGTTTTGTTTCTAAACTAACCATGTTGAGACCTTTGAGTAATCATTATACAACTGCTCAATATTTCAGATTCTGACACCTTTCTTACTGAGAAGACTCAAATCTGATGTTGCTCTTGAGGTTCCTCCTAAACGAGAAGTTGTGGTATATGCACCACTGGCAAAGAAGCAAGAAACTTTCTATACTGCTATTGTAAATCGCACCATTAGGAAACTGCTTGGAAATAATGAGGTATCTACTAATCAGGATGTTAGAAATGTGCTTGCTATTAATGGTTTGTAGGCAAAAACACATGAGTATTGTTTCATTACCACTGTAACTAAACCCACATCTTGCTTAAATTTTTAGTCTGATCCTTTTGTTATCTATTTCAGTGTCAGTTATTGTGACTGGCCTTAGTGGGCACCAAACTAATACGAGTGTAAATATGTTGTTCTTTGTTACTTGTAGCTTGGGGAAAAAGAAGACCATTTTCATAAAAGTGACAGTTTCTGCTATAAAATCAGTAAAGTACCAGTGCAGCTTTTAAAGTCAGGCAGCAGCTTTCAAAGTCTACAGTAATAGACCTTTAAAATTTGAGCTGCATTTTCTACTTGGCAAAACTTACAGCTGCTGCATCTAAGTGTGGCATGATACGTATCACTGAGACCTCTTTCCAGTGTTCAGAATTCTTGGATCATCATAGGCCTTTGAATCTGAAGTTATGTGCTATTGATGGCAGTGTTATCATTTCCCACAGGAAGAAGTAGTTGAGTTGAGTCCTACAGGCCGACCAAAACGCCGTAGTCGAAAACTGGTTGATTATTGTGAAGAACGTAATGGTTCAGCTGATGACTTGGAAAGATTGATCAGCAAAGTCCAAGAGGAAGTAGAAAAAGAGAGGTGCCTGCCCTAAAAGATTTTTTTAAAATTATACTAAATAGCTCCCTCTTAGTTTGCTTCCAGAGCTTTGCTTATTTGAATTGATCAAGAAGAATGGCATTTTGTAATTCACTATCCTTGTAGCTTTATGATTTGTTTCTTTGCTTTTACCTAATATTTGCTAGGCCATGATAGCAGTGATTAGGTTGAACCATCACTCACTGACTTTAATTATAGTTAAGTGCAAGATGTTTACTCCTACGTGCTATAGACAGTCTAGACCTGTGGCCTTTGCAAGATCTAGCAATGGAATTGCTTCTCGAGTTCCTGTTTTCGTTAGTCTTAGGTAGGTCCTGTGATTATAGTGCTATTGATAATCCATAAAGAGCTAAAATGTCCTAGCGTGAAATGTAATTCTTTTGGGTTATTGAAACATATCGGTAATGAAGAACTGTGGTTTCACCAAAGCCTCGAGGTCTAAGATGGTGTTGGATGCCAGCTGGAGAAGAACAGCTTCATCTTAGTTATTGGGTAGCTGAAATTTCATTGTAATAGCTTAGGTCCTGGCCACAGCTAGCAATGAGGACAAAGAGCTGAAGATCTTGGCTTATTGCTAGTTTTTGCAGGCTTTGGAAGGTTCATGTAAACCTTTTGTCTCCAATGTCCAGTTACGTTCACAGGTATCTCTTTCATTGGCTCAAAGACAGAACAAGAGATAATGCTGGTGTGCTAACTAAAGTTAACTCCTAGGTTTTTACAGAATTGCTCAGAAATACTGAAGCAAAGTTTCGGCTCAAGACTGGAGAAAAGGGAGGAGTAGTTTCCTTGCTAAATTTTGTAAAATATGTAGGCTTAAGTTGAGGCCTGGAACCAAAATGGCCAGCACAGTTGTTGCTGTTTTGGTGACAGATCTTGGTCGCTTTCTGGTGATTAAGATCAGTGTTAAAGTTCAGGACTGACGGAGCTGAGGAATCACGTTCATTCCTGGGTTTGGCAAGGTCTGTTGTTAGCTCTAAATTGGTTGGAAGTGCCTAAGGGCATAAGGAAAACCAAGTTAATCTTCAGGGTTGAAATGTATTTATTTTGCTAGATTTTTATTGTAGTCCAGTCTACTTTGCAAGAACGGACACTTAACTATGTTTATATTAGTTTTATTGTGTGCATGGATCCTTCATGTTGGAGATGGTACTTAAACGTGGAAGAGCTAAGTATCTGTATGTGTCGTGAATCCTGCAGTGTGTACATGTGGCTGAAATGGGTTAGGCAAAGAGCTGATTTTGGAGTAGCTTAGGTATTGTTCCTTAGGAGATCTGACCATTTGTTCTAGAGAAGGCTTGCTTCTGTTCCCTTTTCTGCTGGGTGACTTGCACAACTAGTTTTTTCTGCTTCTGCTTACTACTGACTGCCCTTTTGTATTTTAAACCAATAAGGGCAAGCCCTTGTGCCTTTGGTGCCAAATATGGCACTAAAAGAAGTTTTGTCTGGTAATAGTAACTTTACTATGAGATATTCTGAGGACATTTGACACGGCATGTGAATCCATTGCTTGAGTTAGTGTTTATTATTTTTTTTTCTTCTTCAGTATCTGTAGCATAATAAGGTGACACTTTCTGTGCTAATAAGATGATGTATCCTTTTCAAGGCCAGTGGTAGAAGTGAGCATTCCCATGGATTCAGAGGTGAACCTTAAACTGCAGAATGTTATGATGTTACTGAGGAAATGTTGTAATCACCCCTATCTTATTGAATACCCATTGGACCCTGCTACACAACAATTCAAGGTACATATTTTAAAAGGATTCCAAGAAAAAATATTCCAGGCTTTAAAAAGCAATAGACTGTGAGCTGAGAGCAGTAAAGAATGACCTTTTTAATGTATTTGGCATATGCCTCCCCATCAGTTCCAACAGCATGACTGAATCATTATTTGAAGCTTCCTGCTGCAGCAGCAGTAGCAGGGACCAGTTCAGCTTCTGTGCCCATTTACCCTTTGCATAGTGATGCCTTAGTGTTCTTCATCATGGCAGTGCTTATCTGCTGGGAGCAAAGTTACTGAACTCAAACAGTAGCTGGATTCCATTGACTCAAGGTGTTTTAGGATCTGCCTCAAGCTCTTCTCACAGAGGTTAATTTTCAAAACAAAAAAATGCTGACCTTGGTGAACTGTTCAGGACAAATTGTACATGCTGCAGGAAGTGCAGTGGTTACTTTTAAATGTACTTGGTTTAGCCTTTCAACACCTTACACGAGTCATCTACTTGGAGAATACAGCATCCTTTATCTCCCTCAGAAGGGGAAAAAAAATCTAAATTATATCAGAAAAGCCAGATGGTAGTTTAATCTACCCAAAGTTAGCAATAGAGGAAAGTATGAAGTAATTTGAATTGAAAGAATCTTGAACAACTGGAAGTTGTGTGCACATTCTAAATGTGGATTTGTGGGCATGTGTAGTCATGTTTAGTGTTCAGTGAGTGATAACAGATTCAGCTGCACTCGGGAGCAAGCTGTTGAAGCTTATCAATATAAAGTCAGTGCATAAAAAGCAGATAGCCCAGTCTGGGTGATAAGGGGAAATTAGTTAATGTGTAGAAAATGCAGACTGTTTGACAGTTGACATTACTTGCAAGATCTAGAACCTGCTCAGGAAAATTGATTAGGAATTATTGAGGTGGCTGCTCTGTGTCTCAGACCTGGAAGTTTCTGTATCCCTGCTCTTATAAGGCCCATAGTAAGAATTAGATCTTAACAAGGTCTTCAGAAATGAGGGGTCTAAGGCAGCGGTCTGAAAACTTGTGTCAACTTTTGTCACTTGGCTGATGTGGTTACTTGTTCAGCAGTGCTTCCTTATATCCAGTAGGTGGAAGCCTTGTGTGATAATTACAGGCTGGGAAAGAACAATGCTTTTCCATGTGGAAAAATTAGTATCGTCAGGGTTTCTCCTTCCAGAAATGGGTTGAAAACTAATTAGGTTTTCTTAACTATTTGAGCATATGAAATGGTGGGAGTTGATTTAGTTTCATCATGATTTAACTGATTCAGTGTAGTTTGCTAAAGTTAGTATTGCTTACAATCTTACAGCTTTTAGTTAAAAAGATGCTACAAAAAGATGGTGCAAGCTTGTTTCTGTGAGAAGCTTTCAGACAGCTTTTGTTGGTGTTTCTGAGGGGAAACCTTTAGTATCCTTCCCTCCTAATATATGATCCCCTCTCCCCTGTTCCAAGGTTGATGAAGATCTAGTAAAGAACTCGGGCAAGTTTCTACTCTTGGACCGAATGCTTCCAGAACTGAAAAAGAGAGGACATAAGGTAAAGCTAATGGTTTGGGGTGGGGGAGCATAGTTGTCTCCTTATGACCAAAAAATGGTACTAAGGAATCTTCCTTGTTTTGTAGGTTTTGCTGTTCTCACAGATGACTATGATGCTTGACATTTTGATGGATTACTGCTATCTGAGAGACTTTAAATTTAGTCGATTGGATGGCTCCATGTCCTACTCGGAGAGAGAAGAAAATGTAAGTAGATGTACATGCCCTTTGATCCTGTTAGCAAGTTCTGCTTGTTCCTGTGACACTGGGTTATGATTTCACACAGCATCTAGTTTGTAATAGGCAAAGGACATCTGTGTTGACAACTGATATCCTTGCTGTTGCTTTAATATCTGCAGCTCAGAAATCCTGCATCAATGAAATGTGTTACTAACCAGTATCTTGGGGTATGCCTGTCATACTCTGTTACCCAGATGCAAAGTGTGCAATATATCTAGATTGTGGCGGATACTAATCCAAATTTTACCCCTGCATGTATTGTTTCCTGACATCCAGGATATACTTTATGGGAGTGTATTACAAGTTTAATGCCAAATAAAGTAGATTTCCAGGAAATAGAGTTTTGTACCTTGTGGGACACCTGTAACTGCAGCCTGAATTGCACGTGGATTTGTTCCAGTGCAATCCTTTGTTCTTCCTTACTTGTAGTAGCTTAAAATAACTGCAGAATACCTTACTACCGAGGCATATATCTATCATACAGAGCAGCTATGCAGGGTGGTTCTGGGTGGTTCTGAGGGCTTGCAGGGATGTAACAGAGCAGTACATATGTGGAGGAAGTACACAGGATGTATCTAGGGGATGTGCTGGAATTGCCATCTGGTCTCCAAAATATGCACTAGTGTTTATGAAGATATGGAAGAACAGTGGCAGATGACAGATCATCCAGCTCAAATTGTGCTTCTCTGCCCTATTCTTTCTGTGCCACAGTGTGACTGAGGAAAACCAAACCCCTAAACATGTAGGTTGCTACTGTTAGAGCTGATTCTTAAAGAGGAAAGGCTAACAATAGCAACATGTCAGCAAGCTATAGTGAGTTTTATTAAGCTGGTAAAATTTTGTGCTGCTGGCTTGTGGGGATTTTTAGGAGTTTATTGTGTGCCTACCATGGTGTAGTATGGGTGTAGGATGAGAGAAGTCTTCCAGGTCACCAGTCTAAGTTTAGCAAGGCTCTTCACCTCTCAGTGATTTGCTGCTGGTGCTGCAGATGCTGATATTCAGCAGATCCCAGAGGACAAGGGGCTTTTAGAGAGCTTTGGTAGCTACTTCCACCTAGTAGTGGGGTAATGATTTCTTTTTCTCTTTGTGATCAAAGTCCTGAAAATGCTACCAGTTTTCTAACAGCACGTGGGTGATCAGACTACGTAGACTAGATTTTGACTGGTATTGCAGACCTGGTAGGAGCAATGCTGACACTTGGAAACACCTTGCAGTGAAAGTAGGCTAGATGCTGAGTAGAAAGCTAGAAAGTTACTCTTAGTTTTGAAGTAAGAGGAGGACATATATAGGGTGACTGGAAGTTACAGTCAAGTTGACATCAGTATTTTAGACTGGCACTTGTGTCAAAAAGTAGGTAAGTTTTTAGGTTCTACCAGCTTGGACTGTGCTCGCCTTGGGGAAGAAAATATCACTACATGGTAGATTATGTGGAGCTGAATGTGATTTGGACCATATGTCACTGTTGTCATTTCTACACTGTGTGTTAGACAATACATTGACTGGAACTATCAGATAAGAAAAAGCAATTGCTTCACTTCTTGGTCTTGTCCTGTCCCAAATGCACACAATGCTTCTTAAAGTCTTAGTTTGACCTCTTGACAGTATATGCTGTATTTTATCTGTGTTCATCTTTTTAAACGCCGGTCTCTCAAAGTAATACATTAGCTACGTTACGTGTTTGATCCATCTGCTGTTTTTTAATAGGCAAATTCTCTTCCAGATGCATCAATTTAATACTGACCCTGAAGTCTTCCTGTTCTTAGTGAGTACAAGAGCTGGAGGCTTGGGCATTAACTTAACTGCAGCAGACACAGTTATCATATACGACAGTGACTGGGTATGTTGACAGACTGTTAACCTACTGATGTGTGTAATAAAATGCTTTCTCTATTGCATTTACTAACCCATTATGGTACAGAACCCTTCTCCCTTCTGTAACTTTAATGAGGTGTTACATGAAGATAATAGTAAGTAGTGTACACAAACATGTTGTATATGAAACATGCAGCCTTGTTTGAAAAGTCCTAGTTTGTCAAATGCAATGTTAGAGTTGGTTTCCAAAACTAGCCTGTTTGCCCCTGAGTTACACCAAAAGCAGGAGAGGTTTTTCTGTTACTGCTGAAGATACACTTCCTTCTTTCGATTTATTGCTTAAGTCTGAATGTAGCTGGACCTTCTACAGGTTCTATGTTTCCAACAGCTCCCACATTAGTACCAGGCCCTTGAATTTCTTCTTGTGACTTGCCACATGTGTTTGAGCTAGGATTCTGCTGCTTCTGTGAGTCTGGAGGCTGGGAAGAAGAGGGACCTCTGCATCTTCACTTTAATAGACAGTTCTGCTGTTTGTGTAACTGTTCAGCTTCAGGAGAGTTAAAGCAGCTTCATAAATGACTGCAGACTTTAATCCCTTTTCTCATCCTCCAACAAATACCCATAAACCAACAAGTAACACCCTCAGCTAAATTTGTGACACAAGACACGTCCATCTGTTGAAAACTGCCACACATGGTGCAGGAGCAGTCTGACCTAGTTGGTTTACTTTGTGCAGCTACAGCAGCAGAGCTTGTCATGAACACGTTTAAGAGTAAAGAGATGTAGAGTTCTATTTTACCATGGCTGCCCTGCTTATTGCTTTCGCTCTCTGAGCTCACTATTGAAAATGTTGCCTGTGGTACCTCTCTTAAAAAAAAAAAGTTTAATGGTATAGCTAACTTGTTTCTTTCTCTGCTCAGAACCCGCAGTCAGACTTGCAGGCACAAGACAGGTGTCACAGAATTGGCCAGACAAAGCCGGTGGTTGTTTATCGTCTTGTGACAGCAAATACTATTGACCAGAGGATTGTGGAGAGAGCTGCTGCCAAGAGGAAGCTGGAGAAGCTTATTATCCACAAAAGTTAGTACCTTTCTCTTATGACTTCCTGCAAGCATATCTTGCCTCTTTAAATTTTGAGGACTCTTGCTGCTCAGTTTTGTGACTGCTTTGTATTTTTTCTTAAATGCAAAAAAGCTTCATGCTCCCAGCAAGTAGCTATATAATAATACTTTTCAAAATGCATTCTTAAACACATTGTAGATAGCTTCTGCAGCAAAATAAATAATAAATACACTTCTAGTATTTCTGGAATCACTATGTTATAACTACTCCTTTACTAGTAAGTAAGGAAAAAAAGAGGGGGATTTGGGACAGGGAGCCTACCTGGAAGAAACACAGATAAAACCAGGTAATAAGAGTTCTGAGCTCTGGACTTGTTGGCAGCTTGTCAGCAAGATCATAGTTTGTTTGGCCCATATGTTTTTGGACTTCTAACATCGAAAGTGCTGTATGTAGTTGACAAGTCTAGGTTGATTATATTTTAAAAATCAAATTAAATGAACCAGAATATAAATGGAAAAGCAGATAAAGAATTCTTAGTGCTTGTAGTTTAATTTATAACAATTCATTTGGAGCAGTGTGTCTACCTAATGACATCTAGAGCAGTGTTACGTGATGTGAAGTTTAGTAATAGATTTTTCCAGTTGCGCTGGCAAACTTGCCTGAGTAGGGAGTGTTCCTATTAAAACTGGTAAAATGATTAGAGACTATAAAAAGCTCGTTTCTCGGGGGTTCCTACTAAACTTAGTTGAGATTGCAAATCCTAGAGCTGTAAAATCACTGCGAAAAATTTCAGCATCCTGTTTGCATCTGTCCTTCTGAATTTAAGAACAGTATGTTGTTATCAAATAGAATAGTCCTGTTTGAACAATTAACCAGTGCTGAATAGAACAATAGTCCTTGATTTTATGTGCAGAACAATGGTGATTCTTGTGTTCTTGATTATTTAGCTGGTTGTACTCAAAAGTCTTTAGAAAGTGATTGGGTTGAAGTTGTCTCTTTTGGGGGGTAATTTTTTCTTGTTTGGGTCCTATAGGAACCCTGCTTTGCTTCTCTAGCTTATTCTGATTGTGTGATTTGGACAGTAGCTCTCCATACCATTTTCCAGACACTAAGCTTAGTTGAAAAATACAATTCTTGTAACTTGGCATGGGCTTCTGACAATAATTAGCCTCATATTAAACTTCAAAGGAATAGTATATTAAGGGGGGGGGGGAAAGAATAATGTATTTTCATGAGGGCATAAAGGGGCAGAAAGGCCACACCTTTAACTAGCTATTGCAGAGTGCACTGCTTGTCAAGCCTAAGCTATGGTTTGCCTCTGGTTTTGGATGTTGTTAGCTAATCTTTGTTAGATGCTTCCTTTATCCTAGCTTTAGCCTTTTTCTTTCTGATGTTTGCCACTGCTGTCTCAATGTGACTGCCAGAACTGCCATCCAACCCTTTGTAGGCATGTTAATGACCAATTTAAGTAAGAAAAAATTGTTTTTTAATGATTTTTATTATGGTCCAACCTGAAGTTAAAACCAAAGTGGCAAGATGAGCACACAAAACAGAATGGGTTCCCTTCCAGGAACCTTTGTATCCACCCTTCAAATGTAAAGGTGATGTAATGGATCCTGTTATTTTGAATATCTAAAAACTGTTGGAACTCTTGAGGAGTGAATGAGGAAGGGATATCACAAAGCTTACTGAAGTCAGGCCTTTCAGTGATATCCAACTATGTAGCGTGTGTACAGTACAATACTGGAGCTTAAGAACTGGAATTTGTTGCAAAACAGAATGCTTTTTTGGCCTCAGCACCAGGTTGCTCTTTCCGTCTTGTACGTCTGTTTTATTGCCTAGGAAACTGTATGAGAGCCAGCATGATTTTAGTTAAATTAGTAGATATCAGACTAAGAAGTAGGGATGGGCAGAAGCTTCTATTTAAAGTGTTAAGTGCTTTATAGGGTCTTCTGTATTTTTCTGTGTGTCACTGTTGCAACCCCTATAGTTGGTGAAACTGAAAACTAAAAAGCAAGGAATGCATCATTAATAATACATGGCAGGACCTGGATCCCGTGTGCCACAGCAGATGTTAATAGGGGAGAGAATCCTGTAGCTAAAACCCCTCTGGAACTTGCATCCGATTTGCGCTTCACAGAGAAATAGCCAGTCCTTGGAGAGAGATGGGGAAAGGTGTGGGGAGGGAGGACTTCTGAAACCCAGATATAGGAAAGAACAGTGGTCAGTGTGATGAAAGGGATTGATCAAGACCTGTTAATAAAATGGGTACACGTATTGATAAAAACTGAGGAAACCTGGCACAGAACAGTAAGCCTTGCCTGCCTCTTTGAAATGCATTTCATCCATGCTCGGCTGTAGTTAAGTAATAATCTTGTATAATTTTTTTTATATTTGGGCTGACATCCAAATTTGTGTGTACATAGATGTTAGCACAGTTTCTTCAAGAAACCAGCCTGTGTCAGGTGTATTACTATGTCATGGCTGTCTAAACCATTAAGCTGAGGGATGTTCTGTCTGCAAACCACGTATCTTTCACGTATTTCCTATCTTGTGGTTAATACTGCCTACTTTGTTTCAACCAGCTTACAATACAAAGGGAACAAACTTCAGCATCCACCATCTAACTTTATTTACAGTGTTTTTACTGTAAGTAGAACGGCTTTTCTGCTCTGTGTGTGCGTGTGTGCATGTTGAATTGGTGTTTCAATCAGTTCTTCTGCATACTACAGCTAGAAGGTGAAAGGCCTGCATGTAAACTCTTCATGTACCTCTGACTCTTTTTACCAGTTAAGCTGTTAGCATAAGGTGTGTTTAACCGAGGGCTGAAGCAATGAAACATAGTGTTAGTTTTGATATGCAGGAGTTATTTGTTCCATATGCTCATCCAGCATCGATTTAACAATTTACAGAATTTGTTCCTGTCTCTGTGTACTTAAAATTTCTCCTTTCTACAGATCAGTTTAAAGGTGGCAAATCTGGTCTAGCACAATCAAAGAGCTGCCTGGACCCTCAGGAATTAATAGAATTACTGAAATCCAGAGACTATGAGAGGTATGCAGATTTCATATTCTTTTGGACCATGAGTTTGTAACTTGCAGCTTGCAAGCAGCTGTCAGTTGCTCTCTTATGGAGTGGTATGTGGATCTCTGTACTGGAAAGAATGTCCTAGGGATTCTGCTATGTGGGAAAATTGACTTTATGCAATATTAACTGTAACATGCTTTTATCTGTATTGAGAGAGATTATTTCTTCCTCAACAGGGAGGTTAAAGGATCTAAAGAAAAAGTAATCAGTGATAAAGATCTAGAGTTACTCTTGGACAGAAGTGATCTTATTGGTAAGTCAGAGGTTTAATTTGTGGGGGTTTTTTTTGTTGTTGTTTTTTTTCTGTTCAACAGTAAATTCATATTTTGTAAGAGTCTTTATAGGTAGAAACCTGCCATAGCTTCACTTCCCTGCAGCTGCGTTGTACGTATGAAGAGGGACCCTTCGGCCCGTTTGCTGACACTTCCAATAGGATTTGCTGAAGAAATAATAGAACTTAAACAAAAGTATTCCAGAAAACCATATTCATGCATAGTGTGCCCTGAGCATACTGTGAATGAAGAGCATGGATTAGGTGGTGTTCTGCAAAGCACCTTGCCCTGCAAGTTGCTGTAATTGATGAAAATGGGTATTATTCTCAGAAAGTATTTATTTCAGCAAACTTGTTTAAAAACTTATTTTGATACTATCATAATTCAAAATATAGTCTAACATTTTCTGGGGAAAAATATTGAGGTTTTCAGAGTTACCATGGCTTATCAGTGGATCAGATATTAAAAAAAAAAAGGTTGCCTGCAAATTCTAATGCTTGATCAGGCTGAGATATTACTAGAAACTTTAACTTTTCTAAGAAAGGAGAAAATTAATGTCCAATCCATCTAAACAGTAGATTTAGTATCCTTTGTTTCCTTCAGCATCTTCAGGAGAGATAAGCCTCAAAGCATAGAAACAGAAAAACCAGTCATTACATAAATAAGGAAAATGAGGCTAGTTCAGGCAGATTTTAAAACTGCTTATCTCCATTCAGATTTACCCAGAGGTGTTGCAAACTTTTTTCTTAAAGCACACGAAAAATATTTTTCAAGCACAAACTTTTAGTAGCAGACTGTTGATGAAGGAGCAAAATTATTTTATCAACTTGCTTTCCAAATCCAGACAAAAATACATACAGCTTTCATGTCTGCACTTCACTTCTTACTGTTGATCTTTGTTTTATTTTAATCCTAGATCAAATGAAGACCTCTGAAAAAATGAAAAAGGAAAAAATGGGTGTCTTCAGGGTCCTAGAAGAATCATCAGATTCCAATGCAGAATGTGTGTTTTAATGTGCAGATGTGGCCTATAGTCTTACAGGGCAAACATGACTGACATCATATCTTCTAGAGATATTACTTATATGTACTGATCCTTTATGCTGACTTTCTTCAAGGCCTAGTTCAAATCCCTTGTGTTCTTTCTGTTAATTTTAACATGTTTTACAGTGTAATGCAGTTGATAGTTTCACATTGTAGCTTTGGTAGGCTCTCATAAAGAATTAAGAAAATGAGCATGTTTCACATTTGCAGTTAGCTCTTGTGATCGGTGGTAAAAACTGGCAAATTTGTGTAAGAATCTTCCTGTGGAAGCCCTAAAACAGTTTTTTTATATGGTGTCAATTATGGTTTTATTTGTAAGGGAGAGAACATGTGCCTTTGTTACAGCCAATTGCATAGCTTTCGTTTTTAACTTCTGCAAATTGTTTTGTTTAAATAAATGCCTGGTTTGTTCTAAAGGAGTAGGGTTTTTAGTATGGCTTCTTCAATAAGTGAAGCTTATCTTGTGTCCATTAATTCCCTCTTTCCCCGCTCATTTAGCACACCAGTCAATCACACACATCTAACAACAAAGTCAACAAAAAAAAACCCAAAAAAACCCAGCCCCCAACAACAACCAGCCCACCCACAATAAAAAAGGCAGCTTGAATGAGCCCCCAAACCCCCTAAGTTTCTCTTGACACATACATTAATTCTGTATTGACTTGGCTTCTCAGCTTGCACAGGTAAGGTGCTGGTTTGAAGCACGTGGAGGAAGTGAAGATTGGAAAATGCGGAATGTCTCTAGAGGTGTGTGGAAGACCAAGGAGTCTGGGAAGGGAGGGTTTGAGACTACAGCGGGGCAGAAAAGACAGGTGAATTATATTACTTGCATATGGAGCCTCTAAGAGCCACCTGTAAGCAATGGTTTTCAACTTGGGCATCAGGCAGCTTTCAAACTTTAAATTCTGGTTTGTGAAAATGCCATCTGGGTGTAATTAGAAGCTGCAGTCATGGAATTGTAGCTGGAGCTGTCAGTTGCAGTTGTGCTAGTTATGGCAAGGCATAGGTAACATGGAATAAAATAAAGTCCTACCTAATCTCTCAAACTTCAGAAACTAGTTTCCAGTCACTTTATCATCATTCTTACTCTCCATAGAGAGTTATCTGTTAGCCTAATTTAGAGAAAGTTATTTTATATTAATGATTTATA
>NW_010329470.1:19299-36333 GCF_000700745.2 Antrostomus carolinensis | reverse complement strand
CGTCTCTTCTGTAAACGGCATTTACCGCTGTTCGCTTCGCAAGCTCTTGGTGCTCAGAGGGGAGGAAGCCATTTGCAAAAAGCTTGGAGCACTGGCTTGTGCTCTTACAGTTCCTGGTCATTTTCAGTGGGTTAATCCCTGCTCCCCACTCCCAGCCCCTTCCACCCCCCCTGCCAGTTGCCTGGGAGGGAAGGGACCCCAGCATGTCCCTCTCCTGTGCACTTCCACTCACACATCTATAAGCACCCCCATTTACCTCCTTCCACAAGACCTGCAGGGAGACAGTTCCCATGTTTAGGGTGGAGTGTACACATATTGGAGAGGAAAACTGGCTAATGTGCACTCTGAAAGATTTTGAATGTCCCTAATCTCCCCAAAAAGCACGGCGCAGCATGGAGCGCTCTCTTGCATCAGCCAGGCCATTGCTGTCCACTCCTTTCTCCCTGGGTAAACCACAGCAGGTGACTCTGCTGGTGCAGCAGGACTTCTTGTTTGCTTTGTGTAAGGCAGGAACAATTACCAGTGACAGGAAACATCACCCCGGGTCAGAAGTGACCTGAAGCTCTGGAGTTGCTTACAAGCAGTTGCAGTGCAGCTGCCTTGCCAGTGCTGGACAGGCAGTGCTGAAGCAGGGATGCTAAGCTGTCAGAAGGAGAACCTGCCCCCTCTCCCATCCACTCAGAGACTCACACCCTGCTCTTTCAATCCAGACAAAAAAGGATGAGGGGAGAAGCTTTCATGTTTTGTTGCCATTATCACAGTTCTCAGTTGTGTTAACGTGGTATCATGCTGTTTACATGTTTATGTATATGGATGGGTGTGAGCAACCCGTAAGGAAGGCATGAGGTTTCCAGGGGAGACTCAAGTGGGCACATGTGCATCACCTGAAGCAGCTGGATAACTGCCTCGCCATGAGTCACCTCTGCACATGGGAGACAAGTTATCCAGAGGGAAAGGCAGCCCGTGGGCACAGGACTTAGCCCTTTAGGTGCTGTATTGCTCCCCTGTCACAGCCACTGCTCTGCACAGCTGGGGCAAGTTGGGGCACTTGGAGAGTGTGTCTGTTTCCTTGGGTGAATAGCCAGAGAAGGAGGAGGAACAGGACTCTCTAGAAGACAGATGAAGCAGACACATTTCTTCATTTTTTTGGAAGGGGCAGTGTGACATTTCAGGGTTTCCCCATAGCCGAGTCATGCCTTTCAGCCACGTGCCCCATGTAGGATGGCAGCTAGGTTATGCACACTGGGGAACTCCTCTCCTTAACCCAGCTCCTGGCTCTACAAGTCACCACGCTGATACTTTGCAGATTGTCAGGAAATGCCACAAAGCCCATGTATGCTTAAATATTTCACGTCACACAGCCCAATTTATTCTGGCTGCCTGCAACACTGCAGCATTTGAGCTCCCTCCCTCTGAGGAGATAAAGCATCCTGATAGCTTAGCTGTGTTTATCCAGACACCCTCAAGACAGTCTTTGTCTCTGAAGCTGGACATTTGAGCTCACAGCATCTTCTGAATGTTGCCCTCAGATGGGAGCCATCCTGCCCAGGGCATCCCCGCCATCTCTCTGTGTCTACTCTTTGCCTTCAGCCTGGATTCCTGCTTTTTACACAATGCAAATGTAGCACGGTGTCTTGTTTATCACATTTCTATCACTTTTTGCAAATAAGCCTTGGCTACAAATACAAATGCTCTGCTGACTTTTTTTGATGCATCTCGGATACTAAAGGGTCATTAGTCCTCTATTCAGGCCCATGTTGCCATTCCCCACCCTTCTCTAGATTGTCATGCAAGCCCAGTTGGAGTTGCTGTTAAAATTGAGACAAGATCTCAGTTAAACATGTATTAAGTTAGTGACTTCTGGGGTGTTACCAGCTTTCTAGAGATTCTACATGTGACTCACAGAACTAGATGACAGATTGAGTAATAAGTTATTACACCTGGTCATATTTATCAGAGCAGGTTTGTCCTGCCTTTTTTACAGGGACCCCTGTCTCACAGGTAGCAAGCAGGCCAAATGAAATCTTTTCCTACAGGCATTCCTCTCTGAAGTTCATTCTTACTCTATTCCAGTCCCACATACTTAATTCATGCCCTGGTTAGCCAAAACAAAACAGAGCAGTCCCCTCTGATGCAAAGATTTTTGGACACTTAGATTTTTGGGGGTCATTGTTCAATGGACAAACTCTGCAGATGGCACTCCCATCCTAATCCAAATGGTGTGTTAAGAGGTGATGGAGAAAAATCAGTACTTGTCAATTTTCCAGAAAATAAAATGTCGTACCCGTCTTTCCCCCTTTACCAGATCCTAATCTTAGGGGATGGGGCTGGGATAACCATGGCAATAGCTGCAGGCAGATAGAAACCTTCTGTTTTATCAATACCAGCTTGTACCCAACTACCCTTTACATACTAGACTGGTTATTCATCGCTGAAGTGAGTTTGAGGAAGGGAATAGGACAGCAAGAGAAAACAGTCCATGGAGGGAGGCAGCAAAGAAGAAAGGACTAACATGACCTGGAAGAAGAGAGCTGAGGCTCTTTGCTAACAGAACTTTGCAGGGGCTGAGAGGAGACACGAAGTTACGGGCTGGCTGGAGTCACAGGGGTGCTGGGAGATGGAGGGGTGCAAACATGCAAACAGAACAGATGCTCTCCAATGACTTCACTTTTTGTGCAAAGGAGGATGCACTGCTTCACGAGGGCTGAGTGCGGGGGACTGCGTCAGTAGGCTCATCTTCTCTGCTAACCTCTAGAAATTGGTTCCTTCTGAAGAGATCAGAGTGTGTAAGCAGACTTGAAATGAGGACAAGAATCCTGAACCCTGCATGACTTCTAACCGCTTGTCCCAGGCATAGGCTGGGACTCCGTTTCAGGCTCTGGGAAGCCCAAAGGAAGATTTAGCCACACAGGAGGGATCCTCCCGCGTCCCTGCACAAAACAGAAGCAAGGTGGTCTCTGGGTGACAGCAGGGTGCAGGGAGGCATCAGTCTCCCTTTTGACACTGATTTGCAATGAAACATTTTGCCTCATAAGTCTGTTTCTCCCTCTAATTTTGTCTTCCCTTTTAGAAAATGATGCAAATAAAGCTGAGCTGCCTTATAGCTTGCGGTTGTCTGTACTATACCAAACAGCCCTCCAAGGAGAGGTGTAAAAAAGGGTAAAGGACTAATATGAGTCTTTGCAAGGTCCTGTGTCCATGCCAAGAAAGGGTGTGATCCACAGTCCTGCTCCAGTTCCATTCCCCGGCCTGTTCCAGTGGCTGTGACTTTTGTTAATCCCTGTCCTGGGGCTAGAAGAAAGCAAGACCAACAGTTCAGTTTGCTCTGACAGGACTGAGCCCTGCTTGAAAATACTAGGAAACCTCCTGAGTCAGCAGCTCACTTGCTCCTACTCTTGGAATAGCTGAGATTCCCGGACACAGTAACTTGACTCTACTCCTGGCTCAGGGCAGCCACTAGCTGAAAGGCAAAATAAAATCCCCTCCTGGCCCATTAACGAGGCCTATTCTGGGTTCAGGAGAAACCAGTCTGACTGATGAACTCCCCTGGCTCAGGGGCTCTGGCTGGGGCTGGGAGAGTTATTCTTTCCTTATTCAGCAGACAGGAGGATGTTAATGGAGAGCATATGGGAGGGGAGGGAGTACTGTGGATATTGCTGGAGGACAGCCAGACTGAATCAAAGCCCCAAGAAGCCTATTCTCCATCCGGGCAATGCTAAAACAGGCCATGGAGAGACGAGAAGTCCAGCTGTGATATAGGGGAGCTGGGAAAAAAGCTCTCTGCCTTCTCCAGCTTTTTTACTCCCACTCCAAATGGGACAATGGGGCAGTATTGTCACATAGTCCTGTAGGGATGGTACTCACAGTGGAAGCCTTTCTGGGGAAGAGCATGCCTCAGCCAGGCACCCCGTCCTGAGAGTCCTGCTATAGACATCAGGGAAGCAAGAATTGCCTCTGTGCTTGCGAAGTGTTGTCTAATTTATGGTGCTGTAGAAATGATGAATTACAACAGTCCTACAGGCTAGAGATGCACAAGCCCTGTTAACTCCTCCAGCCCATCTCCCAGAGCTGATGTAGGACTGTTGCCTCTCACATACTTCCTCAGACTCTGCCTGGACATGTTTTGAACAAGCAAGCAACTGAGGTTCACGTATTTTTCACTTCTTAATTCTACTTTAAAAATAAACCTCAATGTGATTAATGTAGTATGGACTACCCAGCTGTTTGGATATGTCAAGCAGGATGGAACAGGGTGCATCAAAGGCAGCCCACATCTGCCTTACCTTAAAGATAAAATGGAGGACTGGCTAGTGAAGACTTGATTACAGTCTGAACTGAGAATCTTCCCATTACGTAGGAGGGCAGTTAGAATCAGCCCTGGTAAAAACTAGGTGTGTCCTTTTTGGCTTCTGACAATCTGTTCATGTAGCCCTGACTGAGGCAGATTTTGGGCATCCACAATGCTTGGCCTTGCATCATTCACCAGAGCTTAATTAACTAAGGAGCCTGGCTTGTTTAGCCTAGCAAAGGGGGATATAATTGCAATCTATAAATAAATACTTCAGGGGGTGAACACATGGGGAGGAGGAAAGAGCTATTTAAAGATAAAGGACAATGCTGGCACAAGAACAAATGGGTATAAACTAGCCATGCATACATTTAGGCTCGGGATTGTCAGGTTTCTAATGCTGAGAGCACTGACGCTCTGTGAAGGCCTCCCAATGTAAGGCCAAAAAACAAGCTGGCTTTAAAACGCAATTAGACACATTTACTCAATGGATTATATGAAGTGACTGGCTGTGCAAGCAAGGACCTGGACTTGAGAAGCCCAGAAGGTATGTCCTGAGGTTCACTGGGCTGCACTAAGTACAGGATGAGTTTTGGCTAACCAGCTGCAGGGCTCAGCAGGAGCAAGGTGGGAAAGAACTGTAAGACTAATAAAACCTGAGAAATTTAAACTGCACCTTCATTGCATAGCAGGCAGATTATCAATCCAAGTAAAACTGAAACCTGAAACTAACCCCTGTCCAATGACTAGGCTGGCTGGCTTGGTTTAGAGAGGTTTGCGGGGGCAGGAGGAGATTATCAACAACAGTCAGTAAAAGGAGTCTGTGATTAGTTTTTGTGAAGACATAGGCAACAGAAAAAAAGAAAAGACATAACGATTGGTTTTCCTGTGAGCAGGTTGAGGTTGCGTAGCCCATAGTTCTGTTTTGCCATCATCAGAAGCAAAAAGATCTCATAAGCCAGAAAACCTTCAGCTATGAGAACATCTTGTCATGTTCTCCAGTGGAGAAACAGCTCAGCCTGACCTCAGGCTGAGACCAATACATGGTGCCCCTGCACACAGTAATCCTCCTCTGTGAAGTCATTTGCCAAACAGACAGTGGGTGTCTTTCCCGGTGGCTATCCTGCAAAACAGAATAAGAGAGACCTTGACCCTTGACTGAGGCATGCTGGACAGGCAGATGTGCAAATCTTAGCTGCCTTATCCAACTGGAAGCTATAACAATAAATCACATACTCCTGTTTACACCATCAGCACAAACAAGAAAATGGACCTTATACCAGAGACAGATCTGTCGTAACATAGCATTTTGTTTCATCCTGTTCCTGCTGGGAGTAGAGGGATGAGGGACAGCCAGCAGAGATGAGACAGCTATACAACTGGCACAGACCTCCCCTGTATTGAGGGAATTTTCCTGTGGGAATCTCCTGCCTGTTTGAGTTTTCTCTATGCTCCATAACCAGTGCAAAGCAAATTTAGCAGAGACCAGAGAATCCATCTTGAAATGCCTTAGGGGGGATGGAGAAGATGGTATAAATGGAACTGCAGTGATGTCCCTTCCAATTCTTGTAATCTGTCACCTAGCTGCAGCAGTGATAGGTGCTTTAGAAATCCACAGGCAGTCTGAGTATGATTTGATCACATCAGTGGTGGCCCATGCATCAAAAGATTCAGAGTTTTTAGTCAGAGAGGCATTAAAATAAAGATGGTTGTGCTTCCAAATCTCTTTTGTCTTGGGAAGAGGCTATCTCCTAGGGCTGGCTTTACTCCTGACATTTCTCATCCTTTGCTTTTCCTTACAGATCGGAAATATAACACGAAATGCCTTGTCTTGCTATTTTCATCATTCTGCAGTCAGTCTCATGGAATCTGAGGCAATGACGGTGGGAGGTGATGAGCTGAGTCAGTTCTGAAATATGGTTCCTTGCACTAGGAAGATGTAGATGTTGACTGCTGAGGTCACCGGTTCAGGTTCTTCTTGATGCTGAAAGGTGACGGCTGCTAAATGCTCTTTTGAAATGAGGTACGGGGTTTCCATCCAATCGCTAGCTAACTTTATGCAGTAGTCTAGGAAGCTGAGAACTGCACGAATGAAAGCACCAACATGTTGGCTGGGGAACGGCACACAGGGGAAGCTTGTCCTGTCACTACTTGCATTTTCCTGGCTGTTGTGAAGCTTGGACATTTTTCATCTTCTAGGTCTAAAGTTCTTGGCCTGGTAACCTTCATCAACTTGAATCAGCTTTAAAAAACAGGAGAAGAGATGAGAAAAAAAAATATTTTCCTTTGAGGGGGGCTTTTATTTGAGATGCAAACCAACAGATTTTTCCTTCGACCTCCCAAAACCAAAGAGAATTTATTGGTAATTGTCACATTTTTAACTGACATTCTACTTTTCTTCACAAAAAAACAAATTCAAACATAGAGAACTTCCATAAATCTCTGAAGCACACAGTTAAAAGTGTTCACACAGGCCATAAAATTGTAACTCTGGATTTGTACAATTCATGCTTATGGTCAGTCATGTCAGGCTTTAAAGAATCTACCACTTCAGCCATCTTGAAAAGGCAGTAAATCTCCATTATGCATTGAAAGTGCATAGGGAGTCTGGGTATTTATACCAATGAAATGCCAAAATATTTTACTGACACGCTCCATTTTTTGCATTCCTTTACTAGCAGTTAATTTTTCTATGTGTGTATATATATTTTAATGCTGACAGTTATATTTTGGCTATTCTTAGTTTGCAGCTGGCTAGGCCTCCTCTAGTCAAAACAGGAGTCTGGACAATCTCACACACATAGCACCCTGGGCAGAAGGCAGTGGAAACCTCGCAGATATGTGAGTGGCCTGGGCTGAATATAGTTAGAGCTACATCTTTGGAAGCTCTGCCAACGTCACATGCGGAATTTCTGGTTGTTTCCATCAGAGTGATTCATTGGGGTGCTGCTGCTAAGAGTCTGTGCCAGTCCTTGGTGTCCCCACACAGAGCCAGAGCTGTGGCACTATGGAAGTGAACAGGGTGACTCTGTAGGAAGCACTTTAAAGCACACAAGGGATCTACGCAGCTAGAAAGGTAAACTGAAGCCCCTAAGGGGTGTCTGCGATCTAGTGCTGTTAAGAGATGCCCAAGTCAATCCTAGTACTCACAGCAATGCAGTTGCATTAAAGTAGCTCTCTCAATGGGCTCCTTACCCTCTCTTTTGAATGTATGCACCTAACATGGCTACATTTCTTCCCTGACCCAAATTAGCCCTCCTATCTAATTATGAGCATCTCTGTATGATATTGCGTGGTGCCACACAGGCTCTCTCTATGGGAAGGGTGCCAGGAGCACATTTTCTTTACAGATGGAAATCACTTAGAAGAGGCCAAACTCCTTCTGGATTGACAATGAAGTCACACAAAACTGGTGCATAAAAGATTTCAGTGTAGTTAACCAACTCAAACCAAGCTTACTCAGACTAAAGGAAGAGGGGGAGCGTGCTCAGGGAGCCCAGATCCAGTCCCAGCCACTTAGTGACCCCAAATCAGGCAAACTGCGTGAAGTTTCTGATGCTGTTCTTAAAAAACTCATGTTGTTTTTAACCTGACTGACAGGGCCCTGATACCCTCATCTGGGGCTCCCCCAACCCTGCCCACAGCCCAGGACCCCATTCCAGTCCCCTCAGGGCCATTAACCTCCAGCTCAGCAACACCACAGGATGCCAATCCCCTGCTTCTCCCGGAGGAGCTGACATTGCAGCCCGGCCTTGGCCTGTCCACATCCCCAGGGAGGTGCCTGATGCCCAGGGCTGGGGCTGCCCCAGTGCCCCTGGCTGGGTGGTGGGAAAGGCCCCGGCTGGCCAGCCCTGCCCTGCCGCCCCGCAGGGTGCCCTGCAGCTCCCTGCACCCTGTCCCCAGGGAGCCACCGGCCCTGGCTGTGCCCTGGCACCGACTCCTCTATGCTCAGCAGCTGCTGCCTGTCTCTTTCCTGCAGGTCAGGATGTTAAGAAAGAAGGACAAACTGAAGATGGCCAGCTAATGCCAGCCCTACTGCACTGTAAAGCCAAAACAATCTAATGATCACAACCATAGTCTCCCTCCTCCTCAGAGCTCAGACTATGTACTCAAACACATAACTGAGTATAAGACATATACTTAATTCCTGGCAGAAACAGAAACTGCCTTTAGGTTTGAAAGACCAACTACCCTCTCACCCCATGAGGAAGGTTGGGTTTTATTGTATTGTCCATTCACTCCTCTGAACTGCTCTTGCTTCCCACTTTGTGTCCTTCTAGCACCTATCAATATGCTACTGTCTTGCTATGAAGGGGATACCATGAACCTTTCTTCCTTCAAATTGTTCCTCAGCTCACCTTTTGTTGTGGTGTCTCCGTGAATTAGGTTCCAATGTAATGATTTAAAAACAGTAAACCCATTCTATTTTGTTTTACTTCTTATGTATTTACAAATACTTGGCATAGCAAGTGAGACAAACTAAAACAAATGACACTCCTAGATTTGTGTCTCCCTCCAATTATGGTATGGTAGCTACAGATGAGTTTACCCCACACCCTAGGGAACAGTTTAGGTATCAAGCAGTTTTGGAAAAAAAAACAAAACAAAAACAAAACAAAACAAAACAAAACAAAACAAAAAAAACCACAACAAAAAAACCCAAACAAACAAAAAAAACCCCAACAGAAATTCAGAGATTAGAAAGCATTAGAAAAGCCTGCTTCCGCCAGAGACAGAAGAACATTATGGCACTAGAGGTCATGCTGTCAACCCTCCCTTCCTCTTCCTCCTTAACTGCTCACTTATCAGGTTGCTGAAATGAATCAGCAGATCAAATAGCAGATCCAAGGTTCTTTCTCCAGGCAAAGGAGGCCCAGGCCAAGCCAGAAGCTATACTGGCGAGGTTTAAGGGGAGGTTTCGGATTTGCCCTGAAGGTTTTTCCATACAATGCTGGGCTATGGAAGATTATTTTGCCTTTGCCAGTCCCAAGCCAGAGGGACATTAAGCTCACCTAATGTTATGTATCAAAGTAGTGAGACAGATGGAAGATAACCACTGTGTTCAAGACCTGCAGTATTACAGAAATGTTTGAATAACAGTATCATGTGCTACTGACCCTGAGAAGAAGTCCACTCTGGCAGCAGGAGAGCCACTAACTCTTAGGTGCTGCAGTCACATTAAATAGCCACAGACTTGCCTTGTGGGGAGGCAGCCTCGTGTGCTTTCTCATGGCACTTCTGGATGCCATTAAAAATAAATCCATCCTGTAGCAATGGCACAGAACACAGGGGTGCTTGTAAGGGATCTGTCTCTATTTTCAGGCCGTAGCCAGACAATCTGGGCCAATATGGATGGCACATATATCCATGTGGAAGATTTCATTCCTTACAGCTGCTCCTCATTACCATTTGCTTTCAGTAATTGCAAGGAATACTGTGGCTGCCTTTTCCAAGTCTCTGTCAGACTTTCTTCCAGACAGAGGGATTCAGGTGGCTTTAGTTGTTCCTTTTTTTTTTTCCAAAGAAATCTGAGTTCTTCTAGTAAGGGCACTGTGTCTCCAGGAGGGACTAATTCTCATTTCCTGGCCCAGTGCTGGAGGTAGGTAAGTTACAAAAACAATTCTGCAATCTGTGGCTCCTGTTGCACGCTGGAGCTGGCACGCTTAGGAGAAGGTTTAGAAATGAATTGCCTGTTTACAAAGGGAGCTCAGTGTAGTCAGGACTGGCTGAGGTTCCATGAGAAGTACAGCAGGACTCCCACAGCACTACTAAAATAACAGGAAGAGTAACAGAGACTGCTACAGGAACGAGTTGTAGGCATCCAGAAAACCCAGAAGAGGCACTGATTTTGTCGGCTGCGCAAGGGCAGCTGCCACCTCCTCCCGCCGGCTGTTCGGGGAGCAGACAGGGAGCAATGCATAGCCAGCCATCTTGTTTCCAGTCGCACTCAAAAATCCATGTTTGCCAAGTAAGAAGGAACAAAAATGTGTTGAGCAAAAGATTTAATTTCCCAGTGTCTATGGGGAAATCAACAGACAATGGGAAGCAACATAAAAACATATACATGAAAGACTGTTATTTAAAACCAGTTGACATAGTCATTTTCAGTGGAATCTGGATGGCTCTAGTCAGTATTTAATTCAAAAATTCCTCAGGAATGAAGGTCTTTTGCAGGCCAGCTTTATTTGGCTGGGGTTGGGCTTTGCTTTTTCCCACATCCCGCCTGCTGAAGTTAGAGGTTGATGGCAGGGAGCCTGATTCCACTGCCTCTTCCTGTGCTGGACACAGCCAGCCAGTATCACCTCTTTTTAAAATTATCTGCTAAAACTGCTGTATGCAACAGAAGCTGGAGTGGGGGAGAGAAGGCACAGGATCATATGCTCTCCCTTCTGACAACAAAGCAAAAAATTACCTGAAGGACAATGTCGTAATGAGTCAAAGAAGCTAAAGAAACCATGTACAGTCCAGAATGGGCTATGCACGGTTCCGTGGCAGTAACAGCTTTCCTGCCTGATAGCCATAAGCCATTAATTCCTGCACAAAGAGGCTTTATTGCACAGCACAACAGCAGCAACACACTTGCTGCTAGCACTAAACATAGAAAAAAAAAAAAATGACATATCTAAAGAACCTTTTTTAAAGCACCGACCAAAAAAAAAGTTCAATGATCATTTTTTACCCTCGAAGACGCATGCAGTTGAAGTAGGGGCACTTAGAAACTGGCTTTATAATTAAGTGATACAAAAATTACTCCTACTCAAATGCTCAGCAACACATGTACCAGGTAGAGAATACACAGCAGGCTTGGTGGTTGAGCTATTCCCATGTAAAGCCCCTCATACGCCAGTAGTAAGGTAACCAACCCAAACCCACCCTTAAATGAATAATACACCCCACGACACTTCTCCTCTCTCATACACCTCATTCTGCCTCCTAAGCCTGCTAAACCCCAAGGTATTGTCTCTTGTTGTCTCTGGCAGGCTGGGGCGGGAGGGCAGCTGATACAGCCACTCCAGATGTGCTTTTTCTATTCTTTGAAACCGTTCATCAGAAAAACAAAAAGCCCTGCGTTGCTATGGAGACAGTATCTCTGGCACTGATGTACCCCGTGGGCGGCAGCAGCGGAGACGCCCAAGGCCTGGTGCTTGTGCAAGCTCCTCACTGCTGGGCCTGCTCTGAAGCAGAGGGTTCAGTCTGGATGACAGGCAGGGCTTTCTCGAAGTGGCCAAGAAAATTAGAAAGTGGTGGATCCAAGGATCTGGGGATTTCACACCTGAAAAGAAATGTCAAAGTGGGACTAAGGTGAATTTAGAGGCAGGCAAAAGCTGCACAAATCCCCGAGAGGCAGTGCACAAAGAAAGCTGGTAGCCTCTTTTGAGATGAAGACATTTTCAGAGGTTTGAATTACTGTATTTAAAGAGAGAATACAGAGAGGAACAGTGGAGAAACTAAGCAAGATCTTTTTGCAGAAGATTTTTTTTTCCAGGAAAGCAGTGGAAACACCATCTTTTCAATCACTTAGAACTTATATCTGGCACTTGGTAAAGGAAATATCCTCTGTCAGTCCCCTGGAGACACGTGAAATGAGACCAATTAGGGTCTCTCCAGCTCTAAATACAGGGACTGTGCAAAGACATACTTCAACCTTATTATCTTTGAAAGTGAAAATGAATAGGGTGTGCCCCAGCTGAATTGAAATCAGGGCTTGCATTATGTAAAAAAACAGAGTAGATTATCTGTCCTGTCTTTAAAATCCCTAAAAACATTAACACAGGGTTATGAAATTGACTGGGAATATCTGTTCATGAAGGCCAGTCTTAACAGTGTCCATTTCATGAAGCCTCAGAGGACAGTGAGAATAGCAGGTAATGCACCTGGCCAAGGGTATATTGCAGTATTCAGTGAAAGAAATCTCCTGGAACCAGGGGAATGAGACCTAAAACCTGAAACTTCTATCTAAGTGTATACTGTATTTGCCATATGTGACTACCACTCCTTTCCCAGGCGGATACTGCTAGTGATCAGAGATTATCCAGACCATTTTACAGCCCAGATCTAATAAATGGGCCACTTCCATTCCTGCTGGAAAATGGTGCATCCTAATTGAACTCACAGAAATCACTAAAATTCTGACAACACTACTCTGACTCTTTGGCTCTGCAGTGGGTGGTAGGACCAGGATCCATGAGAACAGAATAACCCCACTAATACAGATCAGGCCATGGGGTTGCTAGAAGAATCGTGTTGAGGGTTGCCCTATGGTATAGATGTAGATGCGTGACCTTCTGGATGTGCTCACGAGAACCCTGAGAAAGGTCTGGAGTGTTGCCCACTCTAGTCTACATTTTTTCTCCCCAAAGCGGTTTTGCTTCATTACCGTTCAAGAAACTGAGAACGGCTGTTGACAGGAAGAAGCCCTATTAGCAGAGACACCCTCCTGGAGGTGGTAAGGAACAGACATTAGGCTGCTGTCTAAATCATGCAGCAGTCCAGCTGGCCAGGGCTTATTTCTCCTGACATCTGCTTTCTGAGGTACTGCCATCCATATTAGATTCCGTCAAAAGCCATTTTGCCACCACGCTGCGTAGCTTCCTGGGACATGTGTCGCTGCAGGGGGGCCACCATGCTCCATCCATCATCCTGGAGAGATTACATCCACCCCAACAGCAGAGACTGGTGGGGGTTACAACACCTTTATTCAGAAGCATTGGAGATCTCCCCACCATGGAGATACTCTGCATTTGGCTGGCTAAAATGGAACAAACTGCTAATTTGACATTTTCTCTGAAGCTAGCTACCTCAGGACAGTGTTTCCATTGAGGCTTAGACATAGAAGGGTCTGACTGGACGACACCTTCTCGGAGGAGTCCAAGGTAAACAGGTGCTACAGGATGGGACACTGAGATTTCAGCAGGTGGTAAGGAGTGATCCCACAAACCAGTGCTGTGTTGTACAAGTGGTATAGCCAGAAGACTCATCTTGTTTTCAAAACTGAAATTCCTTTCCTGGCCCTGAAATAACGCATGGCTCTGCTAGAGAACCACGGTGTTAACTGGTATTCCAATCTGACAAATTTAATTTTCTTTCCTAAATTTTCCATATCATAGATGGTTGGATGCAGCATCCTGCTGCTTCAAATGTTGCATAGCGTTGCTATGCTCTGTTAAATAACTTCCTTCTTCTTTGCCAGGAATAGCTACATTTCAATAGCAAGTGAAGAGATCTTAGTATTTATAGTTTCTAGAGCTTCTAGTTGGGATCACTGAGATGTATAAACATAAATCTATCGTTTGATTTTACTCTCTGGAGAAGAAGCAGTTAACAGGGAGGAGCATCCAGGATGGTCAGCTTAGCCACTCCACCAGAATCTGCCAGGTAAAGGACATTTCTGCCCAGCCACTCTCCTCAACCCTTTCCACTGATCTTTGTATTCAGACAGCCTGAAAGACACTACTCTGGGGCCTGAAGAAGACAGGATACTTCACTAGCCCTGTCGTAAGCTGTGTTTTAGACTCTGTGACAGAATACTGAGTTGGTTTAGACCTTCAGCAGGCTGATGATGTTCCCCTTCCTCAGGAGTCAGCCCACTGGACAATAACAGAGGCAAAGGGATCAGTCAGAGTGGCTGGCAGGGCTACTGGGAGGGCATTGCTGCCAGCAGCAGTGTCTGGGGAGATGGGGATGTACCCAGCAAGCCAGTGAGCTATGTTCACTCACCTGAGGTCTGATTTAGCTTAGAGGTGGTATCTGAGACCCTTGCCCCTCTCCAGCTCTTGCCTTCTCCCTTCTCTCAAGAATAGTGACACAGGCTAAAAGCAGGAGGACTGAAGAAAGCACAGCCTTACTTAACCACACATGGTAATAAAGAAATGTCTACAGCAATATGGGGAATCAAGGGAGAGGAGGTGAAAGGAAGGAGGGAGAGAGGAAAAGAGGGAGGGAAGGAGAGGATGGCAGGGGATCCTTTCCAGCCCTGCTTACAAGGTGCTGGATAATTCATGGCTCTTGTTTACACTGCTCCAGACCACATCACAGACATTCCCGGTTAATGGCTTCCATCTGGAGCAGCCATGTGCTGCCCAGCCTCCCCCTAACCATGCTGAGGTCCCTGCCAGCAGAGGAGTGGAGTGTCTCCCTCCAGACCTTCCCACCCTCCTGCCTCTCACACACCGCTGTCACCGAGAGGACTGGTGCATGCGCCGTCTCACCCCGAGACATTACTGTCAGGTTTCCATGACCCAAGATAAGGGGGCTGGGATATACCTCAGACAGCCGAAAGCCCTGTTAATGTGGGGCCCACAGGATGTGCTGGAAACGCGATGCAGGGACACCCAGTCGTTCCGCACAAGCTCAGCCTGAGTCCAGCAGGGATTATTAGCTCTGGCTCAGCATCAACCCTGCTGGACCTGGGCTGCTTCCCAACAGGACCACTCAAGTGTCTCCACATTGTGTTTCCCAGCACTCTGGGTTTGGGAGGGAGGGCTTGGGCATGATGCCAGATATGAGCTGCCTTTCTGCATCTATATAGTGCTTGAGCTAAGAGAGCTTCACCATGCTCAGAGCACAGTGGGAAGACACCTGCTTGGCTCTAAGGGAGGCCAGGTCTGGCCAGGCTGGTGCTAAGCATGGCTTAACAGGCCTTGCTGGATCCAGCGGGATTTGTGCGAAATCTCTTGGATGTCTTTGCACCCGAGTTCCCAGCCCTCGCGGCTCCACAGTGTGGCCCTGAAACAACCCCGCTGGTTCTGCCCAGCGCGGGTTTATCAGGCAGCCTCTGCATTTTGCAGAAGTGGCAAAGCCGCTCGGAGATCTGAAGCCGTTCTGGAAGCAGCAGCACAGTCCTAGTCGCACAGTGCAGCTCAAGCCCAGTTTCTGAGACCTGCCAGACCTGGCCTGCGTCAACTTTCTCTGCATCTGCAGCAAGGACTGAAGTGCAGAGGCAGAGCTGTGTGTGGGCTCCAGGACCAGAACAGTGAGGGTGCTAGAGGACAAAGGTGCACAGGTGGAAGTGGCATGGCCAGAGGAGACAGTAGCAAGGAGGGACTGCTGCAGATCTGAGTAAACTGCATCCAGAAGATCTAGCCCCCGGTAGGCCCAGAGGACAGCAAATGGGGCCTGAAAACTGAATTTGGACTGTCATGACATGCAGAGAATTCAGTGAAGTTGGATTCAAACCCAGGCTATCAGGGCAGTTAAAGCTAATTTATTTATTGAGTGTCCTACAAGGTCTTGGAGGAGTGGTCATGGGCTAATGGGAGAGACACTGGGAGATCAGCTCCTCACTCTGCTCTCTTTGTTTCTGTCCTGGTCTCTCTCGCACTCTCTCTCTCAGCTAAGCAATACGTTCTCAGCATCTGTCGAGTCTGATCTGCTCTGAGCTGCAATGAGAGGCAGGCGAGGAGCTGAGATGGGAAAGAAACAGATTCCCTGTCCGTGACGAGGCGCTGAGACTCCTCACTGCGCCCCATGCGGGTTGCCCTGACATAAATCATCGTTTGTCAAATTCAATAAGCATCTTTAACACAAAAATGACGCTATCTCCTGGGAGCCCCAAGTGCCTGAAATTCTGCACAGATGTGGAGATACCAAAATATGAAGGAAGGGGGGAGGACAGGGAGGGAGGAGGAAGTAGGACAGATTTCAGATGGCAGACAAGGGATTCTTCTCTATCCATTGCTCCCTCCCCATCCCCTCGCCCCCCGCCCCACTACCACACATGCAGCCATGTACGCCGTCTTTCTGGGAACGCTGCAGCCCCAGCCCCTGGCACATGTTTTGCATTCTCTAAAAGGAAGAAGCAGGCTGTGTATGCAACATGGAAAATCCATCCACTTTGGGGGTCCCAAGCCCCCCTGCTAGCCCAGGGACACGGGGATGGGAGGAGTCCCCTGGGGAATGGCTTCCTGCTTTGGACAGAACAGGTCATGAGGTACATTTCTTTAGAAATCACGCTGCTGCTGTTTCCACTCCCCCACCAGCACCGTGAGAGCTGAAGTCTCGCTTAGACACCCCATCCCTTATTGTGCAACAACAGGAGGCAGGAGAATAGGGCCACCTCAGGGGGTTCAGCTGTGAAATCTCACTCCTTGCTGGAATGCGCTGCACACCGGCCAGAGCCAGAGCCGGGGACCAGCCCTGTTGTAAAGAAAAGGCTGAGTGCGTGCTGCTGTGCACGCTGAAGCTGAAAGCAGGCTCCATTTATGCACGTACAGGTTGCACTGCACTATACAGATCCATACCTAAAACCCCAAGTATATATAGGGATATACGCACATACCCACGACAGCTACTTTGTGTCCCCCTCGTGACTAGAGTGCCTGTCTCCAAAATGTAAAGTGCAAGTCTCTAAAGCTGCTTGAGCCGAAGCAGCAGATAGGGCAGAGAGACCTGCATCCTCTGCAAATCAGGCACCCGGGCAACACAGATCATGACACACCATCACGGCCAGCTGGAGCTCAGCCCAGCTGCCCGAGATGCGTCCCAGATGAGGTCCTGCTTATGTGACACCCACCAGCCTGGCTGACACCTGGGCTGGGGTGGGTAAAGCTGGCTTGAACAGCATGAACAGCCATGCTCTGGGGCTTTTGCAAGTGGGGTTTGGGTGCAGGGGAATAGTGCAGTGCTCCCTTGTCGACAGCAGGCTCACGGGCAGGCTGAGCTGCATGGCTTTCTCTGCACCCGCTCTCACACACCACGGTCACTGCAGACAAATCTCTAACCACCTATCACCATTTATTCCTTCTAAG
>NW_010329470.1:17875-19273 GCF_000700745.2 Antrostomus carolinensis | reverse complement strand
TGTGAAGCTTTCTGAAACCTTTTAGAGAGGGTATTTTGGATGCCTGTAGTTGCCGAGCCACACAGATACCCTGGTACCGCAAACTGAATTGCTGAAGTTGCAGAGGGACAGTACAAAAACACATTAAAATTCCAAATAAGTATTAAAAAAGATCTTCAGTAAATAAATATGCCTCGACTTTGAAGGTCAGAGTATTGATCCATCTGAAGGCTAGAAGCAAATACTTTGTGCTGCTCTTGTGCTCCTCTCCTTGCTGTTATTATCATTATTGGCATTATTGTCACAGTAGCAACACCTCAAGGACCTGTTCAGGATCCAGATGCCATTATGCTGGGGACACTAAATTCATATGAAGAGACATATGATGACCAGTTTGATTCAAAACAAAACCAAACCTATACACGGTAAAGCCAGCACAGTAAATCGAGCTCAGTGCTGCTGCAGCTGGACTGCTCCCAGCACCCAAGCCAGGCTGTTAGAGGGGCTGTAGGATCTCTGCACCGTACTGCAGTCCCTCCTGGAACCGAGCTGTTGATACACCCAGGGACTAAGTCCATCCTGTAAACAACACCTATAAACATATCACAGATCTGCGCACTTGAACTGCCTTTGGGGCTGCTCCTCAACATGTTCTTCTTTCTCACCGAGAAATTTTGCATGAGTGAAAAGAGAAGAACGAGGCCATTTGTCAGGGAGCAGCCCCCTTCCCACCACAGCTCCGACAACCTGCCTGCTGCCAGGCGGTCCCAAGCAAGCGGCCACTTTTCCCAGGGCAGGTGGAAGGCGCATGCCTGTGCGCTGACTCCAGGCACGCACAGATGGAGAGTCTGTGCCCTGAGCCATCGCTCCGTGTACGCACAGACGGCGAGCGCAGGCCTCGTGCCATCGCTCTGTGCGTGGAAGCTGGCGTGTGCCTGGCTGGGCCACCGGCCTCCGCACGCCCAGCGAGCCCGAGGCGCTGGCCCCGCGCAGCGCTCTGCCTTCTGCCCTGGCAGCTGCAGAACTAGAACTGCAGTTGCAGCCAAACACGTTTCTGCCTGAGAGAAATGCAAGAGGACTAATTTTAACCTAGCGCCCACAGGGAGGAGGACAAGGGAAGCACGGCAGGATGGGTTGCTGCAGAGACAGCGGGAATTCCTGGGAACTGGGTAATTGTTGAGGCAGCTACCTATGGATCACATTTCTCCAGCAACAGTGGCTTACCCGGAATTAACCCAAGGAAAGCTAGCTTGGGTGCGCCTCTGTGTTCTGCAAATACACTCCACAAATTCAGTTAGGAGAGTATGCCCAGAGAAAACTGCGGAAAGACAGACTATGGTATTATATAGGCCAGTTATTTCAAACATGGAAATTATTATCTGAAACTGGGGAGGGGGAGGTAATCTTAAAGAAATAAAT
>NW_010329470.1:8227-17855 GCF_000700745.2 Antrostomus carolinensis | reverse complement strand
CCCACCATAATTCCTTGGCAATGGCTTTCCAATAGGATAAAGCTGTCTTTTTTTTTTCCTCTGCAGGAAGATATCAGACTCCAAGACTGTTGGTGTTACAGGTCTGAATCTTGCCTAACTTCAGTCTTAGGCCAGGTAAATTCTGCTTAGTGGGAAGTATTCTTCTTTAGATTAATTACCTTCCCAAGGAAAGAAAGCTTATGTGAGAGTGCTGCCGACATACCTCTCTGCCTTGTTACCTTTCTAACACTGTGATGAGTTGCAGCCCAATTTGCAAAATTTTCAGTCAATTAAATCCCTGGAAAAATCTCACACAATAAGTTTCATGAAAATGAATGGTTGGATAAAGTAGTGTCTCTGCAGAGGGGAAGTGGGGGCAGAATCTAACTGTGGCACGTTCTGCTAGCAGCCAGCTGACCAGTCAGCCTGCCTGTACTGGTGCCCAGTCAGCACACAGGCAACTTGTGTACGTGCAGTTTCCTACCCAAATGGGGTGTTGTAGAGATGGCAGGGGCTACTGTACAATTTAGGAAGAAGGGCATGAGTCTACAGGAGACAAAGCATCACTCACTTACAGAAGATTCTGTGAGCGGCACCTGCTCAAAGCTGTTTGAGGGTCTGTGCTGCCAGAGGCAATCTCAATAAAGACTAATTGCTAAACTCCTGAGTTTAGCAGGAAATTAATACAGGAAGGGAAAAGGAAAGGATGTATGTAAATATTTTTAGCACATGGCTCCACAATTAATGAACAAGATAGTCATATCATACACATATCCATATATCTGCTCATATCCTTCATTTCTCCTAAACCCCTAGGGTACTGGTAGTAGAAGTTCACAAATGCAAAGCAAAGGTCATGATGCTGACAAGATATCTTTATTGCTAGACAACTCCCCAACCCATCCATGATAAATGGAGGCCCTTATTCCTGCTTAACCCATAACCTTTGTAGTAGACCCTGAAGGTCAGCCATTGCAAGTTTTCCAGCCCGGTGATGGGGGCAGGTATGAGATCCACATTCAAAGGTTCCTTCTCTTCCTTTCTGATGCACAAATCAGTTCACATAGCCTCAGCAGAACATCTATACCCCCCCACAGCACAGACACACAGAATACTTGCACAAACGCTCTGCAGTGGAGATAAAGCTAATAGTTTACATGCAAACACACGCCCAGACACGTGTTCCTTCCTGGAGACGACCCCTCCCCCTTTTGCTTTACACATTATATAAGAATTTTATTCTGTAGTATGCTCTGAGGAAGGCGGCATTTTGCCAGATTTCAAAATGGCCTCATTTATCACCTAAATCCCCTATGAAAGCTAGGGAATAAGGTTTGTAAAACAGCCCAGATTAATGAGGCTGCATCTACATCTTAATAGCTTTTGTGTGTGCACAGTGCTTCAATTTGCGCTTGCAAGCAGTGTGTATTTCTGTGGTTTATGGACTCTCTTTCTTCATTTCACCTGGTATATCTGCATGTGCTTGCGCTTCTCTCTGACTGTATGTGTGTTCTGCCTGTGCCCAGCACACAAAACCTCATTCCGTGACTGCTGCTGGTTATGCCGCACGCGGGTGAAATTCTCCCTGTGAGCACCTCCCATTTTGCAAATGCAATCTGTATAGGGAACCTATTTATGCCGGGGTTCTGCTATCAGCTGGTATACTTCTGTGCATGTTAAAGTCACGGCTCCAGTGCCGGCTCCTTAGGCAAGGGAGGCCTATATTTCTTCCTTGTGTTGGGGAAATTTCATTTTGCTGCTATATATAAGAATTCTGGTGAAGTAACTAACAGAAGCTCCAGAGGCCTGGTTATGAAAACAAGGCTCCACGTGCCAACTTCAGAGGAACCTCGTACTCCTTGCAAACTCCTCCAGGCAAGGAAGATACTGCAGCTGCAAAGAGAACATAACCCAGGGCAGGGAACAGCAAGCACCAAGGAGGTCCATTTCTCAGTCCTTGAAAACAGCTTTAGCAGAAAACTGGAAAATGCAACTAATTAGAAAAGGAGGTTCCAAATGGGATCACAAAAGAAAAGGGCATCGGTTTCATCAACAGTGAAGATTAATTTTTAAATTACATGCCAAAAAAAACCCCTCCAAAAGCATTTGACCTATGTCAATCCAGCAGCTCTGATCATCTCTTATGTGGGACAGAGGAAATACTTGGAAATTCCCCTTACAGAGTTTCCCCTACGGCTCTTTCTTAGTTGCTTCTCCCTGGATTTCTTTCTTCCTCATCCCTTTCTCCTTATCCACCTCTCTGACGAGGAACTGCTGCTGCTGCTCCTTTCCTCCCCTCTCCCTCCCCCTGTCTGCTGTCAGCCATTTCACTTGGCTTTTTCTGTTCTTGCATTCACCAGAGCTGAATTCAGTGACAGCCCCTTGGCAATTTCCCTTTGCTAGTGACTCAGGTAATTGGATCTGGTGCCTTGGGGAGCTGCCAGGCATGATGTCACAGCTCTGCAGAAAAAAATACCCTATGTAATTGCTTGATACACTAGCTAATGTCTCACCCCGGTGGAGGGAGGAACTCTGAGTTTGGGGGTTGCCAAGATTTCAGAGACTCGGAGCTCTGTGGTTGAGGTGAATAGAGAATTATCTTTATTTTTTGTTTACACAGGCTCTTACTTGTTTACTACATGCTCATTAACTGTCCCCTGAGCAGGGAGTCTGAATGTTCATAATAAATACCGCAGTCCCTTCATGAAAAAGGAAGGATTGTGAACCTTTCATTAAACAAAAGAAAATGGGAATGAAACATCAATACAGCACAAGAATGAACAGCTCTGCACACAATGGTGTAACCCTGCATCAGATCGGGGTTTATTCTGCCCTTTAACAACATTTGCCTACCAGCTTTTAAATGCACTGGGATCCTTCAATTCTTCCAAGATTGCAGGAAGAGTCCTTCTTTTCCTAGCTGTAAGGAGAGGATCTGGAGGACAGGCTAGGGATCAGAAGGGGTCAGGGTTAGTCTCAGGGTAGACATCAGAGTGTATCTGAAATCCATTAAGTGAAGCAGCAAGATGAGAATGAGCTAATGGGTGATTCTTGCTAACACACTAATAAAATGGAACTGAAGGTTTCTGGCTCTTCCCTGCACTGCCCCATCTTGTTTGGAAAAGAAACTCTTGAGAGTTTAGTATTCAGAAGAAGCTGACTGTTCCAAGTTCTGCTTTTCAGATGTTTTATGTTGATCTTCCTTTTGTAGACTTAAGGAGTCCAGCCAGCAAGGATCTGGCAGGGTGAGATGTTTGGGCCTCAGCTCTCTTCCCACAGTTCATCTGCAAGGCTGAATCCATTGCTAGAGGTACTGACTGCTTTGCCAAGAGGAGGGGATGGGAGTATGGGGAGAATTCAGAAAGGAAATCTTTGATTGTCTTCACTGCAGGAAACATTTTCCCCAAGCAAAATGGGACCTGGATATAACAAGGTGTTTGCAAATGCCTCAAAAGACCTCACAATAAAATTGAAGCCTTATGTCGGATATTACCTGCACTGGATCTCCCAAGTGAACAGACGGGTTTGCTGCAAGAGTGTTTTTGTCCTCTCCACTACTGCAGCTGAAGTGATATTGAGTAACTTGGAAAACTTAGTGAGTCCTGAGAAACAATCAATCATTTTTGGATAGGTCACATTCTCCAGCTAGAAGAGATCCATCCTGACTTTCCACCATGCTCTGTCCAATTCAGCAGATGATAATAACCATTCCACTGGCCTGGTTCTCATACAAGCACAAATATCGGATTTCTCAGCTCTCTGTCATAGCTGTTTGTTCAGGCAGGTCACCAAAAGCTGGATTAGTTCTCTTGCCATGTTCTCTAACACCCTTATATTTCTAATCCTACCAGTGCAGGCCATCCCCTAGTCTCCTGTGACTTTGATGAAGGGATGAAGTTTCCATCTTTGCTGCCTTAGTTCAACCCTCCTGGAGTGACTCACTAGTTTAGTTTCCTCTTTAGATGTTAGACCTGTGCAGTATTCAGGCTGTTCTGGGTGGCTTGGAAATTATTTTGACAGAGTTTGGAACGAAGGCAAGAGGGTTTCAGTTTCCGTTTTCCAGACTCTTACCTCCTCACATTCTGCCTCCTGATGGCACGCTGGTATATGGGGATCACAGCTGCTGAAACCTTCCAAGCTGATGGCACCACTCCACTTCTGGAAAAAGTGTTAGAGCTCTTGCTGGGGAGAAGAGGCCACACCTATCTGTAGCCTTTCTAGGACCTCAGATACCCACGTTATTTTTAGCTGGTTTGTCCCAGTGACTCCACTCAGACCCTGGCAACACAGCTGCTATCAGCAGGATATAGTTAAGCTGCCTAGCAGGATAGTTAGGTGGGAGACTCTTCATGTAATGGCCTTAGAATGATTTTTTTTTAAAGTAAAAAAAGGGGGAGGAAAGAGCAAATAATCCACCCATCCTTGCTGTGGTCAGTATTTTCATCACTTCTGTTATTAGGAGAATTTAAGCACTAAGTGGAGAAGCAATTTCGTCTGGAGAAGTCATTTGCTCAGGGTCTGGGGAGTATCCCTCCGTCCCTCAAGGCTGCACAGGGAACTCATGCAATCTTCACTGACATTTTGAGCACTGCACATACAACTTCCTCTGGTAGTGCACCAAAAAAAAAAAAAAAAAAAAAGCACAAGCATGTACGATTTGTGCCATGAAACACAAATCCATACCATTTTAACCTCTGAGATTTCCTCTTCTGATCACCTGCGATGTTCAGGCTAGTCATTCTGAGATATTTATTGCTTCTGATTTCTCCCCTTGAAATCCCCATTCAACCAACAGAAGCTGTTTATGAATATAAGGACTTGGAAGTAACAAGTGACCCATGAATAATCCATACATTTATCAGTGTGAAAAACACTGCTGTATCATGACAAGGCAGCAGCACAGCAGAAGAATTTGAACACCTTATTTGGGAGCCAGTGTGAGCATGGAGAAAGGTATCGCTGGCAGCAGAGCATACAAGGGAATACAAGCTATTCTGGCTGGAATGAGTGGATCCAAAGGCAGCCTGGCCAGCTGCCCTCAAAACCATTTTAGGAGACTCCAGTCTGCCAGTCTGAAGGCAGGGTCAGCATACAGGAGGGGGCACAGAGATCAAACCACCAGATAGCCAAAAGAGCAACCTGACTACACACTCAGCCCTAGGGCAGAGAACAATTGTAGCAGCTGACTGCCTCGGCAAGCCCAGAGATCAAAGAACAAAGCATTCTTAATTACTGCCATTATAATTATTACCATAGTACCTGGTAGTCCTGGTCATGGACCAGTACTCCACTGTGTTAGTCAGTGTGCAAACAGAGAAGAAAAGAATGGGCCCTGCCCAAGGAACGCAGTTTAAATATTAAATGTGAGACAGCTACAATGGGAATGGAGGGGACAAAGAAGCCATAGGGTCACAGTCAGGGAAGAGCTGCTAGAAATCCAGACCAACAACTGCTGGCTGCTACCAGGGCAGCCTCTGAATTATCTGGCAACAAGCAGGTTTGCTTAAAGGTCTTTACGATGCACTCTTTTAATTCAGTGAGATGGTTAATACAGATGCCAGATATCCATGGTTTGTCTCTTGAAAAACAGCAGCTGAAGGCATCTTTAGCTCATTCAAAGTAGGGAAGAATGGATCTCCACCTGGAAAAAGGCTTGTTGCACTCTGGACAGTGCAGGTCCTCTGCAACGTCCTCGCCATGCTTCCCAGCACGACTCCTGTTCTAACGCTGCCCAGGAGGGCAGAGGAAATGTCTCCCTGCTGACCGGGGAAAATGCACTATCTGTTCTCAGTGTAGATCCCATGGTTCCCACCTTCCAAAAGCCACATCACACCTGGCACTTCTTCCTCGGAAAGGAGCAGTCCAAGGCTGAATAAGCTATTCAGCCTCAGGTGGCTCCAGGACTGGTCTGAGGCACAGCTAGAGATGACAATTTTCTGTCCCTGCTTTCTGGAAAAGGATGCCAGATGCCTCTCACCAATACTGAACTCTGCAGCGATCAGACGGGTGATTGCCCCTGCACCAGAACAACTGTCCCTGTGTCACTTCTCTGTCTTCCATCAATGACAACATTCATTCTATTTTTAAAATAACATCAGACAGTCCATGTTCTTCCAAATTTTTCTAGTCAATGGTATGACTAAAAAATGGTAGTATTTTTTGATCTTCCTCTAGTATACCCCCATGAAGAGCTTACAGTGTTTCAGACATCACTTAATGTAATCTCCCTGTCTCTAACCTCACATCTTCCTGTCAGGGCCCCTGTTACCCCTGTGTCACCAATGGAGAGGATCCTGTCTCATGCATGGTATGACTTACTCGGAGCCACATGGCCTGTCAATGATGACATTGGAATTTGAAAGCAGAAAAGACATGACTGTCCACACTAAGTCTTCCAGCTCTGGGCAGAATTCTCCCACTCCCATGTGATTCCCTTATAACCACATCTGTGAAAATGTCCTGCTTAAAACTTCCTTTTAATCTTTCTTCTGATGTCTCCACATTCTTATTTTGGAATGGTCACGCTCACATTTTGCTCATTTTTCCAGTGCTTTAACAACCTCCTCAGATGGTGATTTTTCTTCCCCTTTAAGAAAAGATTCCAGCCACTTCTTGGAAATCTCTTTATTTTACATATCTCTAGGTCAGATTGTGGGACAGAATCTATTTCTCAGCATCTGAACAACTCATAATCTTCAAAATAATGACAATGTCCTGTGAAGGAGGCTTATACTACTCTCTGCATTTTAAAGTCAGGAATTGGAGGCCCAGAGGGACTAACCATAGCCACTAGCCAGTGCTAAGCATGCATACACCAAAAGTCAAGGACTAAAATAATGAGACATTTTCAAATACTGATGTTGCTGTTCGTTTTCAAAGTCTGATTTCTGAAATTGTTAAGGGGTCAATTCTTCCATTTTTTATCTGCTGTCATGAGGATGTGTCCATGTAACAAATCCTGAAAGCGCAGTCTCATGACTCCAGGAACAACAGCTTGAAGAACAACTGCACAAAAGAGAGTCCTGTGCTTTCCAAAATACCCACAAGGAGATATCCCAACAACAAGGAGAAGGGCAACAGCCTCAGCAGTTTTCTCCCCAAGATGGCCTCCAAGGAACTAGATTTGGTTTATAAGGGCAATGCTGATTTGTATAATACCTCTTTTTATCAAATACTCATGTGCTTTCCCTAAATACAGTCTCCAGTTGGCACTGCTGGAAGCAGAAAATTAAGCTAGGTAGACCATTAGTCTGACCCAGTAGGACATTTCTTATACTGCTATATAGGTTTGGAAAACTCTAAAAACTGTTTATATTTATTAAATCCATTGCTACTGAATTTGGTTAACACAGGAAAATTTAAATCCAGATAAAAGGACATGTCTTTTTTTGAAATAGCAACCCATGAAACCTCAACTTTTTTGCAGTCATTCTTTATTCCTTCACCTTATGCTTTATACTGTACTGGAATAATTTTCACTGTGTTTCCTTTAACTTCCTGATGCTACCAGTGGTAGCGTGTGGGAACTGCATGTTGGTGTGCTGGTTTGGCTGGGGTAGAGTTAATTTTCTTCCTAGTAGCTGGTATGGGGCTGTGTTTTAGATTTGTGCTGAGAACAGTGTTGATAACACAGGGATGTTTCAGTTACTGCTGAGCAGTGCTTGCACAGAGTCCAGGCCTTTTCTGCTTCTCACACCACCCCATCAGCAAGGAGGCTGGTGGTGCACAAATGGTTGGGAGGGGACTCAGCTGACCCCAACTGACCAAAGGGGTATTCCACACCATATGACATGAGGCTCAGCATATAAAGCTGTGGGAAGAAGAAGAAAGAGGGGGACTACTCAGAGTGATAGCGTTTGTCTTCCCAAGCAACCGATACACATGATGGAGCCCTGCTGTCCTGGAGATGGCTGAACACCTGCCTGCTGACAGGAAGTAGTGAATGAGTTCCTTGTGTTGCTTTGCCTGCACACGTGGCTTTTGCTTTACCTATTAAACTGTCCTTATCTCAATCCATGAGTTTTCTCATTTTTACTCTTCTGATCCTCTTCCCCATCCCCCCAGGCGGGAGTGAGCAAGTGGCTCTGTGGTGTTCAGTTACCAGCTGGGGTTAAACCATGACAGCTGGCCTATGCCACGAGATGTGTACAGACCACAGGTCTGAAGCTGTTCTTTGTATGAAGAGTCCCAAATGAAGGGCCATATAATCTCCTTCCTTCAATCAAAGGCTGCAGGCTTTGTTCCTAAGTGATCAATTGCCTTGCCCAGTCACCAAAACACCTCAGCAGAGGTACATAATAAAGGCATATCAGTGTATCTGTGTTAATTTAGGGGATAAAAATGAGAAGCTTGATGCCTAGCTAAGGAATTATTTAGAGCCCACATGGTCTGGTCATATGAGTAAAAATGATTATGCATGTCTGGGAACAAGACTACTAAAAGAAGGAATGAGGAACTTTCTGAGGCTGGCAAGCATCTCAACTGACCAGCTACCCAAAACATAAACTGCTCACCTCATACATTTCATAGTCAAAGAAAGAGAATGGCACCCCAGAGGACATTTCATCCTCTAGCATTTCATCACCCTACTCGGAAATAGAACTTACAAACATGCAAACTGCCCTCTTAGCATAGACTATGGAAGGCACCCAGGTGACCAATTTGCACAAGGTCCTAGGGTTTAAAAAGCTAATGTTAGACAAGGTGCATGCCACCCTGAACCTTTAATTTTGATTTCTGTTTAATACACTTCAGAATACCAAGACAATTTTAGTGCACTGGAAAAAATAACCTGATGTGTGCAAATATTTACAAAGCTAAATAGTATGCTGTGTGGTTTCTGGGCTGCTTAGCCTGGCATTAGTTCTGTGAAACTGGGAAGCAGTCAGCAAAGTATAAAAAGAAGGTGGCATGATTAATACCAAACAATGCGACAATATGGAATATTGCGTCCCACCAAAAACCTTAATGTTGTTTTTGATGCATTTACAAATTTGGTTAATAAGTAACTGGTACTGATACAATATATTTAGGTTTCTGTAAGGCAGCTGACTTTGTCTTTTCTGGCATTTGATAAAAAATAGCACTACACAAATCAATGTTGCCCTTATTAAACAAATTAAATTCCCACTCAACTGATATATCATAAAAAAGTAATTGTAAATGGAGAATCATCATTATATGTGAGTTATTCTACTGAACACCTAAGAAATCTGTTTTGGGTGCAAAACTACTCAATTTCTCTATCAATTAACTAAAAGAGAAATAGAGAATCCATTTGTGTGATAGAAGAATTGGCAGAGAAATAAATAATGATGGAACATGGTAGTTATAAAGATCCATCAGGAGAGCTTTGTAAGGTGGGCTTTTCTGAACAAGAACTGTCTGACTGCAGTCAAGTGCAAAATCATATACCTAGCACAAGAGCTTCCACAACGGGAGTGTCTACAGGAATGCAGGGACCTGGAACTACGTTTAGAGATGATGAGAGGAAACCAAATACACATATCTGAAGAAAGGATGCTGATCAGCTGGAAAGGGTTCTGAAGCAAGATACATGAATAATACGAGAGCTATAAAACACACCCCTCCATGACAGATTGGGATGGTTAATCTGTTTATTTAAGGA
>NW_010329470.1:0-8207 GCF_000700745.2 Antrostomus carolinensis | reverse complement strand
AGAGTTCTGACAATACCTGACTGGATCATTTTTAAGAAAAAGGCACATCAATATCTGATGGTTGGAATCAGGCACAAGGCAGATTTAGATAAACACACACACAAAAAAAAAGTTTAACAGTGAGGTTAATTATCTTGACTAGGATGCAGGAAAATTTCTGCTGTTTGAGTTCTTTAACTCAAGAGAGAGCTTAAAAATATGCTCCCACTCAGTGCCGGAGCAGCCCTTATATGACTGATTGAGAAACACCTGGTAAGGATCTATGGTTTGTGTGACATTCACCCAAAATTACCTCTACAATCTTTATGTTCTTCAGCTGGTCACCTGTGGGACAGTTAGTGTTAAAGGACGTGGGGAGAGGAGTGGGAGCTGGGTATCCTCTCACTAGCAGTTCACTAAGTTGAACAAGGATTCAGAATAGAGAAGTACTGAGTTCAGGAGAACACAACGTGGTCAGAAAACTGACTGATCCCCTCTCCCTCTTTGGGCTTCACTGCACAACTCCTCTCTAGCCTGATGAAGCCCTGCCTGTCCTGAACCACTGTCACAACCCAGATGCTGTGGATGTGATGGAGATGCAAAGCAGAGTAACACCCAGCTCATTCCCTTACCTACACTGGCTTATCAGAGTAGGCAATTATGTCCATCAGCCAAGTCACTCAGAACAACTTCAGTAGTGAAAGAGAATTTTTACAAAGTAATTTTTTCTGAATCTTTTAATGGGAGTCACTGGAGTAAGTGAATAATGATCCTTATCTTAGGGCGGTATATCAACCTCTTGTAGCCTTCTCCCGTGCTGAAGACAACTTAATCTTTGTCAAGAAGTGTAAACATGAATTTAGGAACCTCACGTTAGTTCACAAATATTGACCGTAGTTATCTGAGATACAGATTTTTCATACTTTGATAAATCAACAGCTATTTCAGTAGCAGAAGGCACAGCTCCCAGCTACTTGAAGCATCTGTGCTAGAACAAGGCCCTGAGTGCCTGTGACTGTACACAGTTTGGCTGGGGAAGAAGCTGGCAGAACTGCAAAGCCTCTGACCTGTGGCTTTTCCACAGCCAGGACTTGTGCCCTTATTCACTGGGAGGATGACACAGCAAGAGCTGCAGCCATGGAGCCACAGGAAGGCTATCGAGGAGGGAAAATAATAAAATTGCTGTATGGAAACGCACAAAATATTTGAAAGTAACTCTGTATGTGGGGGGTGGAGGGTGAGGAGGGGTGTTAAGGGTGTTACCAGTTCTTCACTTGTGTCCAGGGGAGAAAATTTGTGTGTACTCATGTAACTCTTTCCTCTTTGAATACGCGGTGAGTGTGTGCCATTAAGTCTGTGTGCATGTGTGTACATGCAGGGATTCCTCCTGCTCCTTTTATGTTTCAGAGAACCTGGCTATGACAGCTGTGACTGCTGATTTGAAATGACCCCGAGTCAGACACCGTGCAGCCCTTTGAAATGAATTAATCTTTGTATCAACCTGATTCTGGGATTTGATATGGGCTGGGGTTTTTTTAGTTGTTACTGCTGTTGCTGTCACAAGCTCCAGCGCTCATACTTCAGTTTAGTCTCCACGCTCTGTGTGACACATGACATGCAGAATGATAAGTGTGTGGCTACAGGTTTTGCGAATGAGAATCTGGGACACACATCAAGGCAAGAATCAGTCTTTCATCCCTAAGACTGACTGCAGCAGAAAACTTGATAGCTGCTGGTTCATGTGTACTTAATCCCTTTACCCCTGAAAACTTTCTTGACCCATCTTCCTTTCAGCTGCCCAAACTCCTGTCTTATGCTTGTGCTACACACAAAGATAAGATTAAAAATACAGTGCTGTAGACAAAAATATGTTCCCTCTTCCAGAGCTATTATATTTGCATACCAAAATCAGTTCACATATACAATTTATTAAACATTTTGTCGGGCTAGAGCCACAGAGTTGGAAAGGCAAAGCTTAAGGCATAAATCTTGCCACAGAAGCTGCACAGAAGCAGGCAGCTCAGGAGTTTGGGAGCCTGTGCAGGTTCCATCCTGGCCTGCACACATACAAAAGCATGAGCTACCCTCTGGTCAAACCAGGAGAGGGGCTATATCATTTTGAGAGACAAATCAACAACCTCAGCTTAACCTGTTCATGTGCCCCTGTTCTGAGGTTATAAGAAAAGTTATTTAGTGCTATTGAAAAGAAATCAGCCTTACAAAATTGTTTAATAAAAGCAGGAAGCAGAAAAAACTCATTTCAGACAAATAGTTAAGTAAATAGAAAGTAAAGACATGTAGGACTGGAAGGGCTCTCAAGAGACTGCTCTTGTTCTAAGGCAGTGTATCTTAACAAGTGCTCACAGAGCTCTGTCTGTGCTGACACAAAGAAAGGGATGCCACTTGCCTTTATTGAATCAGGTTTTGGCCATTTCTCCATTAACCAGAACCTTACAAGTTCTGATCTTTGACCAGGACCAGCACAGACCTGTATGGAGGCTCCTTTTGAAATGCTAGCCACACATTTGACAGCAAACTACTTACTGAGAACTCTTCCTTAACAATGTATCACCACAAACTGTGCTCCTATTTCATGACGATTTAATTTACATTACATTTCTGCTGTATGCTTAGATGAAGGTCAGATGAAACATTTTGAAATCCTTATGGAAATCCAGATATAAATACCTATTATTTTGCCATTCACTGTTAGGCAGTTACACTGTCAAAAAGGGATTTAGATTGCTTTGACATTATTTGTTCTTAACAAATGAACCCAGGTTGTCCTAGATTACCTTGATATCCTCTAGGTCCTTATGAATTGATTATTTGATAATTTATTCTGGTGTTCTTTCAGATATTGAAGCTAGCTGACTTGCTTACAATGTCAAAGTCTGCTTTTGCCCCTTTTTAAGCTGGGTGCTGGGTGCTTCCCTGCCCTCTATTAATTCTCTTTAACCCCTCCATACATGTATTAATACTGAGCAAGTGATTAAGTACTCTGCTCAGCTGTGATGCTGTGATTAACCATCTCGTGCTCCACTGTGAGGCATCACTTGTTAATACCTTCCTGACTCAGAGCCTGTTGTGTATTACTGAACCCTGTGAGCTGCTGTGCCTTCAGAAACATCTTTTGCTCATTTATTTCTCAACAACAGTTAAGGTTTAGTTTGAAATTTCTCTCTAAAGGTAGTGCAATATCATTGTAAGTAGTAAAACTAGATCTTGCTAACATCAAAATTAACCAAAGCATTTTGCAATTGAATCCTTGCTGAGGAACCATGATTTTGCAAGGGGACTACTTTATATATGGGAAAGGGAAAGACAGTTTAGGTGGATTATAATACAGTACAGCAAAAATAAAAACAGATGGTCCTACCATAGGTGAAATAAAAACTGCTAATATTTTATGCAAAGAAAATCTGGAAAAGTATTTTGTCTGTTGGTAAGGCCAAAGCGCTCCAAACAGCACTGTCAGGCTTGCGCTGTGTCAGAAGGCTGGACAAGGGAATGTAGCAGCCACGGAGCTGCCGTTTTTAATCAGCAGCACTGTGAGATACTGGTGGATATGTGTGGGGTTTTCAGATTTTTATGTTTTAATTTTAATCGATAGTGTGTTCTAGTATCACAAACCAATTAATGATTAACTACCCTTTTTAAAACCTTTAAGACACTGACACTAAAGCAGTGCCATGACACTTCCAAGAATTACAATCCTATTACAAACCAATTAAGTCTCTTGGCCTAAAGGTTTGTGGGCCTTCAAAAGGATGCACATGGCAGTGACGATATCTCTCCCCATGCCAGACCCCTTACACTGCCGTTAATGCAATCTCACAGTGTTCCTGAGATCTGCCCAGTATCTCTAGATACTGGAGTTGTTTAGTATTGGTAAACTGAGAGCTGTGTCATTACCTTGGAAAGAGTATATCACTACAGTGCACTGGAGAAAACATCATTTTAAAGCTGCAGGATGGAAACATGAGAAAGGCTAAAAATTACATGACATAGAAGTCTTGTGATTTGCAGTGCGATGCCACATGGATCCCTGCTGCCATCAAGTCAAATGCTCTTGTGAATGACATTAGAAAACAGCTGGGAACCCTGTGGCACAGGACTTTATTTTGTTTATATACTGGACTGAAAGTCTGCACAGAGCTATACTGGCCTAAATTGTATAAGCAGGGACATCACCTACATAAGCATCTCTGTATGTCCTGCGTGGAATTCCCTTCTCCATGTGCTCATAAACTCTCCCTCTAGAGTATCTGAGGACAGAGCAGTGCATGGCATCCCACCGGGCTGATTTTCTTTCCCACATCTCAGGAAAGGTAAAACCTTTTTCTTCATTAGAACTGATTTAATTGTCATTTTCAAGCTCACTCCTTCCTCACTCCCTCTTTCTCACTGCTCTAGCTCTTTTCACTCATGCTTTCTTTTTATCTTTTTTTCTTTCACCTTCTTGTTTTTTCTTTGTTGTTTTCAGATCTATCTTCAGAAAAGCCAGAGAAAGGAGATTTATATCTTCAAGGAGAATGATCTGTAAAGCCATGACCCTGCTATAGAGAACGCCTTGTCTTTCATTATCCCAGGGTTCAGACGAACAGTGCTATCAACATGCACAGAAAGAGGCTTTTCTAAGATATTCTTGGATAGTTTCATACAAGGCCTTGAAAATAAATGTCAAGACTTAGAATTGATGTAGAAAGTATTAGGGGGAAGGCTGAAGCCTTCTGGGGCTCTTCACATGACTTCTTTGAAGGCAGAGGAAGCAGCTATCCATGACCATCTCATGCGAACAAACATTCTTACAAACAGAAAGGATCCGTTTCACAGGCTCTCTAAATACCACTAATGTCAGAGGTAAGAAAGATTTGCTGAGGGTAGCTGTAGCAAGCACTGCAGGCAGTCCCAGAAGAATGAATACAGAAGTCCTCTCCCTATCTGTGGGTTTGAAGGACTAAGCATGAACCTCTGCTGAGGACTGTCCAAGATTCCAGTGATGGATAGGTGCATGGGCAGCAACTCTTCATGGGCCACTCTACTACCTTGCTTGAATATGGGAGGTTTGCCACCAAGTAGTATCTTGGAAGACCTGATTGCTCCAGAGATGGTATTGGTAGGACTGGCTGAACAACAGTATGGCTCACAGCGGAGCAGAGCTTGACCTCTTCTTCAAAGGCAGTGTTAACATTTCCTGTCAGCTGCAGCCTAAGCTGCTCCCAGACATCCTTTACTGGCCGTCCCAGCCATAGCAGACATGGCTCTGAAATACAAGTGGTGACTGATGCTTTACAACACATCTAAGGGGTCTTGTGATACCAAAATGCTCTAAATTGGAGAATGGGGGATGTTGTGTAGCATCTTCAGTTCAGGGTGTACTTTCTTCATAGTTTTATTGATGATAAGTTTCTGCAAGCAATACTCAACAAAGTTCCGTGTACTATGAAGAGCAAGTCACTCCAGGGGCATAAAAACACTCCTAGTTAACAAAAAAAGCACTATTCAGATGTTGCAACTGCAGAATTTAAGGACAGCATGCCTGTAGCTGCATGGAGTGGAGGGGATGAGCCTCACCATACATGGCTTTCACCATCCATGCAAGCACGCTGTCAGAACACTGTAACGCCTTGCTACAAGCCAAATGCAGCTTCCAAATCTGCATATGCAAGTAATTAGAAACTTTGTGTATGCAGTGCTTTTCCCCCCTCAGTTTTCTACAATACCTAAAGCACTACATATATATTAAAGTTAGAAAAATCACATCTGATCCCATTTCATCTGTCCCTTTACAGTCAGTACAGAGTGGCTTCTTCTAGTGAAGACCCCAAGCACTTTTTCACTAGCGCTTTCGCTGTGTCCCTCAGGCTTTTCTTGCATCTTGTATAATGGAGATTACCCACATCTACCTTGAGCAACTTAGAATTTACTTATTTCTATATCGGTACGTATAGGATTTCTTATCAGTTTTCTCAAAACACTTAACACATAAGTTTACCCATGTCTGCATTTGGCTATACCTGCACCTGTCTACATAAACAGATTTCATATGCCGAGAGACTATTTCTGTGCTGATTTGTCCAGAAGTAGATTTAAATGTACTACTGACCTTATGCAATACTTAGAACTCCTTTCGGGAAATGGTCACAGGTGCTTATTCTTTCCTGCAAAAAGGAGCTATTGAGTTGAAAACTGTGTTTTCCCTCCTTCCTGACCTGAATCTGCCCTAAAATTCAGTTGTTCTGCCTGTTTGTGAAGACCACCTCCTGGCACACCGGCCAAAACCAATTCACTGCCTGCTGGGCCTCCCCTGTCTACCTCTCCCCATTGCTTGTCTCTTCTCTTATACTTGAGACTGTGAACACTTTGGGCTGAGACCCTTTTTCAGTATTACAGTATACAGTGGTCTTGGTCCATGGTTAGGACTCTGAGGCGCTACTGGAAAAAAATGACCACAAAACTCAAGTGCTCTGAAACCTCATTTGTAATTCTGAGCTTGGCACTTCAACAGACACTCAATAAAGAGAAGCAGGGAGACTGGGCTCCGGAATTATTAGTTTTATTATTAAATGTTAGTATGATTAGTTATTCCTTTGGAATCAGTGATGTGTCTAATGTCAGAGAGAGAAGACGAGTTCCATACCCTAAGGCTCTAACAACCTAGATGTGAGTGGAGAGATCTAAAAGCCTGAGTATATCTAGTTTGTTAAGTGTCAATGTGGAGCAGGAAACAAGGGTAACTGCAGCATCTGAGGGAGACAAGTACCTAAGGCAGATAAAAGGCAGGAGAATAGAAAGATTTAAAAGATTAAATTGAGGGAAGGAAAATGCAGGATACACACAAAGCAGCATTCCCTCCCCGTGCAATGTGTGAGGCTGCAGAATACTCTCAAACTTGACAGGTCTTAATGAGAAATGTCATTAATTACAGTTCTGGGCCTCAGAACGGGAAAGCGCTCACTTTACTTGCCTGCTGATTGAACATACTTATTTCTTATTATGAAGGGAATGACCCAACACTGGCCCTGCGAGGAATGCATTGCACAGAATTAAAGCATGTTCCTACCTCTTAATGTCTCTGGCTCTCTGATCTTAAGCAAGCGTGATGCAACGTGCAAGTACAAAGAGAAGGAAAACTTTGCCCAGAACCACTGCCTGGACTGTTCGCCTTTTGACACACCTCCGTGAGAGGGCGATAGCAGAAGCTCCCTGGGAGTGAGGTCGCTTTAGCCCCGCAAAAGGAGCCCAGAGCCATGTACTGCAGCTCCTGCGGGGCAGAGCCTGCCCGCCTGCGTCTCCGCACAGGCACAAAGCCTGGCTGCTCATGGCCAGCAGGCTGTGTTCTCGCTCCAAGCTGGCCCCAGCTGCCGAGCCCTGCTCCTTTGACGTGTGCTGTGTGTGTTACATGACTATAGAAGGAGCAATCAGTCAGCTCCCAGGAATCTTAGCAACAGCCGCGTCCCCAGAAAAGGCTTGTAGCAGCTGGAGCGGTGATGACTCAGCAGCATGGGCTCTCTGGCCTCTTGCTGATCCCTGGCAAGGACTGCAGTCCAAGTTCTGGCTCCCTTGTTTGGGTCAGTGCTTTCTTGCTGGCACCAGTAGATGAATTCCTGGATCCTGCTGGCCTTGGCGTTAGAAAGCAACCAAAAATGAGCTGATAGCTGCAGCCAAAAAAGTTTTTGTTCTCTTTTTTTCTTTAACAACAAATTTTAAAAAGCAAAACAAAACTGAAAAAAACCTGCAGGATCCTGTTAGTACATCGTAAGGAGAAGACAAATGGCAGAGTTCAGCCGTGGCGGATGTGTAGGGGAAGATGGTCACAAGACCCACATCCCTGCTGTCCCTTGGGGAATGAAGCAGATCGGTGGGGTTGGGGCTGGGCTGGAGACTATACAAAACATCACTAGAAGGTTTGTTTGTTTTATGTAACAAGAGTTTGGGAATGTGGTGTTGAGTAACTCTGTCGACATTTCACCTAGTTTTAAGCCACTAGTGCAATGAATCTGTTTGGCCTCGAGTTGCTTTTGCCTCCAAGGGTGGCGTGTTTATATCACACAGTTTCCCCACCCTCCTGCAGTAATTCCACAGACTAGCGAGAGGAGATCGGGATTAAGGAGTCACGGGTCAGGACCGCAGTGACAAACGCGGTGGGACAAACCGCACCGTGGGGTGGCGAGGGGACAGCGAGGGGATGGTGAGGGGATGGTGAGCGGACAGCGAGGGGACAG
>NW_010329469.1:35828-37320 GCF_000700745.2 Antrostomus carolinensis | reverse complement strand
AACCCAGACCATTCTATGATTCTATGACAGGAAATACCCAGCCTTTAAGAGTTAATGAATTAATTTTTTAAAGTTCTTTGCTTTAAAATGGAAATAATTTTCATTTCCACTTCTCTTTGCTCCCTCTACCACCATATTCTATACTATTTTCCCTTTCATTGCACTTTGTATTTGACCTCCTAGTGAAAGTCGGGAAGCATCATCCAACTAATTGTGAGCACCTGAACTGGCACAGATGTGGTGGGAAACACCTAACTCTGTGGGTCAAGGAACTGATTTACAATATTAATAACCATTATGTCCAGAAAAAAATTAGCCTACATTCATTGTTAATGCAGTGGTGGAAGGACATGTCATAAATGCTACTCATGGTAGTAAAAGTGGTTATAACTGCTTCATTTTTGAGAAAGGAGGCAAACTGTGGTTTCAGAACTGCATTTTCAGTAAACTTTGTTCTCTCTGTTGAAATCTGCCACTTTTCTGCTGCAGTCTAGTCCAAGGTGAGCGTACACATATGTGCACTCTGAGTACATGCAGATATGTCACTCTGCCTTCAGTGGTACTGATCACGCCTGCAACATGCCAGCAATAGTACATTTTCAGTGCTTTTTCCATTTAATTTTTAAACTGGACTCATATGAGACTCTCTCTTGCCAGACATCTCATTAAAGCTGATAGATTTACAATCCCCAGCTTACATTTTCTGGACTGTGGGTGGCCTTGGCCAACTTGTGAAATTTTGCAAGCCACCATTTTCCAATTGTAGAATAGGAAGAAGAAGAATCCCTGTTACCTCCCATACACTGTCTTGCTGCTCAGAATAAAGCATTAATATTTCAGAGAGGATCTGCCTGTTACAACACACCCCTCCACTGATTGTAACAATGGAATTCCAACTACAGCTGGGGCTTCTAATAAAAATAAAATAGTGCTACAGTTGTAAAAACAAACAAATAACACTAACTACTCCAGGAGAATTCTGTCAACACAGATGATGGTTTGGGCACTCATAGTATTTTATTTGCTAGGTTTCTAGAACTTTGCTTTTGACCTTTTACCTTCTAGAAACAACAGTGTTACCTCCCTGAAGAACAGTCTCTGTCTTCTCTGTGCACAAAACAGCTGAGAACTCTCTGGAGAGCTGCTAGTGAGATATATGCACTGTCTGTCAGTGGTGAAGGAGTCGATTCAAACCCATGATTAAAACAACTGGGCTTTAAGAGCTTTTAATGTTTATATTGGCTTTGTGTCTGAAATGCTATTTTGAGAATGGTCTGCTTAAGGCATTTTTCTAATTTCCAAACTGAAAGGTATTTTAATGGGACCATGTATGCAATGGTTTAGTTCCTGCGTTGGGCTCCTTGCCGAGGCTTCCACCTGCCTCTTTAATGGCAGAGCTTTTCAACTGCTGTGCATGGAGCCATATCTGGATTTTAGACTTCAGCAGCTTTCATAGTATTGTGTGCCACACCCACCTTCTGTCCTGAGGCCG
>NW_010329469.1:28414-35804 GCF_000700745.2 Antrostomus carolinensis | reverse complement strand
AGAGTAAGAAAGGCAATATTTAGACAGCAAATTTTCCAAGCATTCAGGAGAGAATAGCTTGCAGATGTATATGTTTAAATGACATTTAAACATTCCCATTGTTTCCTTTAACTTGGTGCTCATCTTACTCTGGCCTTCTGATGAAAAAAACAATACCGCTGAGAGCTGTGTTCTTCTGGGGGAGAAGTAACACACTTCCCCTTCCCTCTCAGATATACTGAATGCTAAATAAAAAAAAAGAGCATTTTGGAATTGTGTGTGTAGTGGGGAGATCTCCATTAGAAACACAAGCTTCATCTCTTGGGTTCTTTTCAGCCAGAAGAGATAGCAAAAGACTTCATGTACACAGTACAGGGGTCCAGAGCAGAGCTGGCACAACACTTTTATATCACCCACTCAAAGGGTACAGGTGGAAGGAGAAGAATGAAGAAAGTCTCAGCATGATATAATTTGCATGGCTGTTTTCATGATATAATTTTCCCTTGACAAAGATACATAACTGAACCAAAACTTCAGATATTTCTTTTATAAACTAGGAGTTCAGCAAACAGAATTCTGCCATCTTTGCTTGCTCAGTAATCTTGGGATACTTTGGTCAATCCACAGAGGTGCCTGCGTCTTCTCAGGTACTTCCACATCTCTGAACATAATGTCCTCTTAAACCATCCTAGTCCTCTTAAACCATGCTGCAGCGTGCAAAAGGCTCAGGTGGTTTGACATATATTTGTGATCTTTGGGAATACAGACTGTAAGTATGATCCTCACTTCAGGTATAAGATTTTCTCCCTAGCAAAAGCAGTGAAAGGATGTAAATTTATACAAAGGGATCATTTTCCTTAGACTACACTTTCTTAAAAACTAGTGCTATTAAACAGATTATCACACCTAATGCCCAGGGCTAAGCAGTGAGAAATGGCATCTTACACGTCTGGTATTCAGCAGAGAAAAAAAACAGCAATGAAACTTCCTTTTGAATTGTTGACTATTTTGTTTTGAGTAGTTCTCTGGATACTGGGACGTTCAATAACTATATGTCACACCATCTTGACAGTGGACCAAGCTTTAGGAATCAGCAACACAGGCAATGACAGCTCACTACTGTCAGCTAATGCCAGAGTTAGATGCTGTTTTCTTCTACCTGGGCAGCAGGAAAGGTAAGGGGAAACATATACACCAGACACTTCCATTTCCTGTGTATGAGTGCTTTCATTCTGCACACATAACTCATATGTGAGTGGTGACAATTAAAAATTAGCACAATTAAAAAGTAACAGCTAAGCAAAGATCATTGGGAAATAATAATGTTACCTTTTCAATAAATAATTAGGATATCAAACAGCCACTCAAAGTCCAGTCATCGCTCACCCAAATCAAGGACTACAAAGACTTCTGCAGGTTTTGCAACACACTTGCCATTTGCTACATCTTCACAGAAAATTTCTATTTAATTTGCCCAATGGCTTCTTCCCAGATGGCCAAGATATTTTGGCATCCCACTCTGCAATGTATCTATTTTTGATTTTCTGTCTTGGAAATTGGTTTTGTGGTTCAACCACTTTTTTTTTTTTTTTTTTTAACTTCCTATGATTGACCTATGATCTGAGGTTGGCTAGAGCAAAGGGACATGCTGCATGACACATCATCAAGAGAAAACCTGCCCAGACATGGAGTTTGTATAGTCGTGGTTTGACTGTCAAAGAAGGAGATTCAAATCAAAATGTTTGACATGTAAAGAAGCCTCACTATGAGATTAATGTGAAGGCAGGAAGAAAAATTAGATGTTTAATCTAATGCAACCAGTCCTACGTATAGTGTACTTAGTAGCTCCTTGTGACTTTGCTGAACTGACAATCTGCACACCAACCTCAACTAAAAGAGCTTGTCACTCCAAGGGTCACTTTGGCACTCCCCTGCCCATAGAATGTGACAAGTTGCAGCACACAGTCCTGCTCAGGCTCCAGCCTAAGAGCATGAAATAAGAGGCTGAGCTACCTCATCCAATGGTGACACATGGGATTTGTTTTTCCTGAGGTGGAGGGTGAGTGAGTCTGCTGATATTTCTCAACTCCTGATGCAGTCTGCTCCTCTTGGTGCCACTTTCACATTATTGCACATTTATGTCATAGAAATTCAGAAGTATTGATTAAGTTACATACTGGTGTATGGTTCTGTATTCATGCCACAAGCAAACCAAAATATGACCATAACCTGTAAAACAGGTTCCTTTCACAGCTGAGGAGCCTGATCTAGCTTTTTATTATACTCATTCAAAATGAGTATCAGACAATGTCAACCTGACTTACATAGTCTCAGTGAGGGAAGAACTGTGCCCTCTGAACTTAACTAGGACTCTTCAGGATTGGTTTTATTACATGATTGTGTTTGTATGCCTTTGCATATGCACTCGCAAACCAGCAAGTACCTGATAGAGTCAGAGAAAGCAATAATTTGCTAAGAATCAAGTAGGTTAAATCATTCTTGTGAAGAATTTATGTAGGTATGTAAGTAAAAAGTATCTGGTGCTAAAGATCAAACTAGATTCAATATTTCTGAACACATATGAACTGCTAAAGGTACAACACACAATGCAACTGTGTAACCCTACAGAAAACCAGCTACACTTGGATTCATTTTACAAATGCCAAAAGTTGTTTTTCACCAAAACCTTTTTCCTATTATTTTTCTTTAAAAAAAAACCACAACCAAACCCATAAAACTAAACTGTCATTCACTACAGGACCGGATGCAGATGATCAAACTGCAGTCAGTAGAAAGACTTCTGTACATATTGGATTGGTTTCTACTGGAGTAGCTTGAAGCAAATGTTTATATATAGTACCATAAGTTTATTTTCTTAGGGTGAATGAAAATAGCAACTTCTTGGAGCAGGGGATGGAGAAAATCAACCTTCCACAGAAACCACAAGTGGTTGATAACAGTGCAGGCTAAGGAGTACTATGATACTTAATTTTCACTAAAGGCTTATCTTCCTTCAGGAATTGCTTGTACCTTATATATACTAAAACTAATTACCCACAGATTCCTTCATTTGAGTGTTCTGGAGCACCGATTTCAACAGAGGTATTTTGATGTTTTATCAGCATATTGGGAAACCAGGTCTGAGCTATTTTAGGCAGAAGTCAAAACAATTCCATTTCCAATGCCTCAAGACATAACTGAGCAGCCAAATATTTCCCTCTCCCCATTCAAGTGCACATGAAATTAGCCATATCACACAATGACATTTCAAAGTTACATAACCACTTTTTAAATAGGTTAAATACTGAGCCAAGACTGCAAACATACCAGAATAAAGGAAGCTCAAGAGAAGGAGGCATATTATCTCCAGTGTTTTGCCCAATATGAATAATTTCATCATCTCCATACAGAAAAGAGGCAGGTATCATGTGATGTTGAGTAATAAGGAGCAAAGGGTAAGCTCTGTAAGGTTTCAAGGCTTGATAAAGTGTAGCTTAGCATGTAGAGATTTTAGTGTTCTTTCCTAAACCTAAAAATTCCGGCCGCCAGACCTTATCTTACTACACACATTACAACATCCTTTCTGAGTTCTTAACATCAATCTGTCCCTGACAAAAGGAAATCAGTCAATCACTTGACTAGGCGCTGCTGTTTTCTTCCACTGAAGAACTTCTAGCAATCTGAGATTCTCCACTGCAAGGGAGACAAAGAGATTGCCCTACCCTGGCATATCTGAAAAGAGAGACATTGGCAGGAGCATGCAGCAGTTATGGTGATTTGGATTGGTCAAAGACCAATGTCATCAGCTGGAAGGGAGAAACTTCTAGTCCAGAGCAAAGATTTGAGAAATGAGAAAATGTCATTGAAACCAATTTATTTCAAATAAATACAATTTATTTTACCTAAGATTGTAGAACACCTGGTGTAAATGCCTCAGTTTCTGTTATCTCTCTAATAACTCTGAATCCTTGCTCTTATAGATTCCATTCAGGAAGGGAATGTAAAAGGCCTACGTGTTCAGTCCCTCCCAGATTTTGCTTTTTCATTTGATTCTTACTGAGAAGATGCATAGTGCCCAGGGAAATGAGTGCCAAATACAGATGGGACCTATATTGTAACTGCAGTTGAAATAATAACAAATTAGAAAAAAATTCAATTAGTTATTTTCCCCATTGAAAAATAAACGGTAATTGCATTATTATTCTGCAAGAAAGAATTGATTGTCACAAAATTCTCATCAGGAAAAAAAAATAACACCCAAATACATCTTTGGATGCCAACATCCATCTCAGTGAATAAATGAATCCTTTCTATGGCTGAAGGTGAGTAGTTCTGGGTGTCTTACAGCATCTGCATCCCTAAAACTTGCTTTTTTTTCCAAACTTCATGACTTATAAAACAGAGAAGTAGCAGAGCAGATCCTGCAGTATAAGGCAGATACTATCCAGGTCCTGGAGGAGAGAATAAAACTAGAGAGGCTTGGAACTGTGGGTCCTGCAAGGGCGATGAATCATGGACTCCACACAATTCAGTGTGAATCCAACTGGAGACATTTATTATTATTTATTACATGATTGCTTATATACTCTTAAACTGCTAACACACACCCACATAAACAACTCTTCATTGGCTAACAGCTACTGTTCACACACCTGGCTACAATACTTAATTGGATAATTCCAACTGTTCACAAGCCATTCTTTTACTTCTGACTAGTTGCTGATTATAGCACACAATCATCCCTTATCTTGTCTCATACACATTCTTGCTTGTTAGTTCACTTTGTTTTATATTTCATTCAAAGTCAGGAATTAACTGCTCAAGGCTGAAGCCGCCTGCAGCTTCGGCTCTTAAAGCGCCAACAGGGTCCTATGAAACAACACCACAAAACAGATTCAGAGATTGATTTCTATTTTAACTAAATCCCATTTTCTGATGGGGAAATATTCAGTCTGAATTGTCTTTTCTGACCTCATTTATTGTTCAAGTACAAAGCCAAGGGATTAATTGCATTCATTCATTTTATAACATCAGAAGCAAAGGTCAAAACAATCTCAGCCTAGTTTAATTTCATGTATTTAAGAAAACATTTTGTACTGTCAATCAAGTAGCAAGTTTTGATTTGTGCAGAGCTCATGATAATAAAACTGCATATCAACAACTCTTTTGTCTGGAGATATAAAGTCAAAGGTGGAAATGATAGACATGAAAAGATACATCAGCCAAATCAAGACCATGACTTGAAAAGTGAAATAATAAGTTACATCCCTAAAACCACTGCTCCCCATGGTTTGTTTGAAGAGTGTGGAAGGACAGACTGGTTTTGACTACATTGTTTTACTCGATCAAATAGTTATTTCTCATCAAAAGTCCTCTGAGTTTTTCACTCCCCCTTTTCACTTCCCTTATATTGTATTTTCATTTAGTTTTGGAACTGAAAGAAATATCAACTTGTCAGGATTTTGTCAAGATGGACATTGTGAGGAAAGTTGCTCAGCTCTTTTTTTCAGCTGTCACAAAACATAAATGATTGTCTAAGCAGAAACATGCCAGGGCATAAGAAACACAAAAACAACCATGGATACCCTGGCTGAGATCAGCTTGGTGATTGTCCTACCAGACACCACATCAAAGCACCCATGTGACTTCTGCTGGACAGCTCCACAGGGCCAGCAAGAAGGGAGGCAAAAATAGCAAAAAAAAGGTGGTAATAATGGCTCATTTCATAATGGCTCAAGCCTTCATAAATATTTATAAATATGTAAAGGGTGAGTGTCACCAGGATGGAGTTAGACTCTTCTCTGTGACAAGCAATGATAGGACAAAGGGCAATAGGTGCAAGCTGGAACACAGGAGGTTCCACTTAAACTTGAGAAGAAATTTCTTTACAGTGAGGGTGACAGAGCCCTGGGACAGGCTGCCCAGGGAGGTTGTGGAGTCTCCTGCTCTGGAGACATTCAAGACCCGCCTGGATGCCTTCCTGTGTGATCTCATCTAGGTGTTCCTGCTCAGGCAGGGGGATTGGGCTAAATGATGTTTCGAGGTCCCTTCCAATCCCTAATATTCTGTGATTCTCCCTCACAAAACCAGTTCCACTGTTGCTATAACACTGAAGAAATTCCTCTGTTTCCATTAGATCCTATAAGAGTTCTTCAGTTTCCACAGTGTCGGGCTGAATTCTGCCAAGAGGCTTTAAAGAGTCCAAGTTATTCCTACGCACACGCGCAGGTCACAGCCTTTGTGATTTTTTCATTTATTGTAAAGTAAACAATATGTTTTTTTCAGTTGTTTGCCAACAGTTGCAGAACCTGCTTGTCTCTACTCTCCCGCCCTGAATATAATGAGCAATTGTCACATATTTCTCACAGATTTCCTTCCTGAATGACCTGTAACACACTGTGTAAATGCTTCCTTTGTTGAAAAAAATGACCATACAAATGGACAACACAGGTAAGGTTCGGTCAGGATGTGTCACACTGCACATCCCTAGAGGAAATAAGCAGATGGTTTGCTTCATTCAGACTCTGAGGTAGAACTCAGTGAACTCAAACCATTCACAGACAGAATCTGTACACAGCAGACTGGTATTTGTCAAGGCCTTCTCCACTTTGCCTTGTGCATGATGTACACGCTACACTGACAGCTTTGCAGAAGCCTGCAATCAAAATAGGCAAACAGCAAAAGAGTACCAAAATGACCCAAACTTTGGGCATGTGTCAGCTCCAGAAACCACTGTGCTCAAATTCACCTTCTATAGTGTATTGACTGATCAGCATCACCTCCAGCTGAGATGAGGATCATTTCTATTGATACGGGGCACAGAGAAAAGGTCTAGGAAAACACTGGCATGGTCAAAACTGGACATGCAGAAAGGGACTTCCTTGCTCAGTTTCCCCTAACTAAAGATATCCTCCAGTCTCAGCAACGTGACTGTCTTTTCTTTGTTGGGGGCCTTCCTTTGGCCTTTCTCCCCTCTTCCAAAAGATTCTTCATTCTCTTGTTGACAAATCTTTTTCTGAGTTGTTTTTTTTTTTTTTTTCAGTTATGAGAATTATTTGTTTAATGGCACCCTACACAAAAAAACCCAACAAAAAAACAAAACACCAACAAAAAAACCCCAACCATTTTAACAGTCCTCCCTAAGTTCTTCTTTAAAGTCCCCGGGCAGGACCTTACTACAATGTTTCACAGTGATGCCTCAAGGAGAAGCTGAGATTTGACTTGCAAAACTGGATGTAAGTATGGGAGGAATAAAGCATGCCACCACTCTGTAATACTCTGGATAACACAGCAATACTCTGGACAGCACGACTATTCTCCTTAATCCTTCCCCTCTACATTTACAACTGAGACATCTCTTTGAAAGGGCAGGGCCTCAACACAGCTGCTGGATCTGTCCTTAAGCCCAAAG